>NW_027488698.1:300000-573216 GCF_050948215.1 Halictus rubicundus
TCTATCCTATCCTATCCTCTATGCTATCCTATCCTCTATCCTATCCTATGCTCTTACTAATCCTATCCTCTATTATATCCTATCCTCTATCCTATCCTACCCTCTATCCTATCCTATCCTCTATCCTATCCTATCCTCTATCCTATCCTATCCTCTCTCCTATCCGATCCTCTATCCTATCCTATCCTCTATCCTATCCTATCCTCTATGCTATCCTATCCTCTATCCTATCCTATGCTCTTACTAATCCTATCCTCTATTATATCCTATCCTCTATCCTATCCTATCCTCTATCCTATCCTATCCTCTATCCTATCCTATCCTCTATCCTATCCTATCCTCTATCCTATCCTATCCTCTATCCTCTATCCTATCCTATCCTCTATCCTATCCTATCCTCTATCCTATCCTCTATCCTATCCTATTCTCTATCCTATCCTATCCTCTATCCTATCATATCCTCTACCCTATAATACCATGTATCCTATCCTATTCTCTATCCTATCCTATCCTATCCTCTATCGTATGCTCTATCATACCCTATCAACTATCCTATCCTATCCTCAATCCTATCCCATCATCAATCCTATCCTTTCGTCTATCCTATCCTCTATCCTATCCTATCCTCTTACTTATCCTATCCTCTATCCTATCCTATCCTCTATCCTATCCGATCCTCTATCCAATCCTATCCTCTATCCTATCCTATCCTCTATCCTATCCTATCCTCTATCCTATCCTATCCTCTATCCTATCCTATCCTCTATCCTATCCTTTCCTCTATCCTATCCTATCCTCTATCCTATCCTATCCTCTATCCTATCCTATCCTCTATCCTATCCTATCCTCTATCCTATCCTATCCTCTATCCTATCCTATCCTCTATCCTATCCTATCCTCTATCCTATCCTATCCTCTATCCTATCCTATCCTCTCTCCTATCCGATCCTCTATCCTATCCTATCCTCTATCCTATCCTATCCTCTATGCTATCCTATCCTCTATCCTATCCTATGCTCTTACTAATCCTATCCTCTATTATATCCTATCCTCTATCCTATCCTATCCTCTATCCTATCCTATCCTCTATCCTATCCTATCCTCTATCCTATCCTATCCTCTATCCTATCCTATCCTCTATCCTCTATCCTATCCTATCCTCTATCCTATCCTATCCTCTATCGTATCCTATCCTCAATCCTATCCTATCCTCTATCATATCCTATCCTCTATCCTATCCTATCCTCTATCCTATCCTATCGTATCCTATCCTCTATCCTATCCTTTCCTCTATCCTATCCTATCCTCTATCCTATCCGATCCTCTATCCTATCCTATCCTCTATCCTATCCTATCCTCTATCCTATCCTATCCTCTATCCTATCCTATCCTATCCTATCCTCTATCCTATCCTTTCCTCTATCCTATCCTATCCTCCATCCTATCCTATCCTCTATGCTATCCTATCCTCTATCCTATCCTATCCTCTATCCTATCCTACCCTCTATCCTATCCTATCCTCTATCCTATCCTATCCTCTATCCTATCCTATCCTCTATCCTATCCTATCCTCTATCCAATCTTATCCTCTGTCCTATCCTATCCTCTATCCTATCCTATCCTCTATGCTATCCTATCCTCTATCCTATCCTATGCTCTTACTAATCCTATCCTCTATTATATCCTATCCTCTATCCTATCCTATCCTCTATCCTATCCTACCCTCTATCCTATCCTATCCTCTTACTTATCCTATCCTCTATCCTATCCTATCCTCTATCCTATCCTATCCTCTATCCTATCCTATCCTCTATCCTATCCTATCCTCTATCCTATCCTATCCTCTATCCTCTATCCTATCCTCTATCCTATCCTATCCTCTATCCTATAATATCCTCTATCCTATCCTGTCCTCTATCCTATCCAATAATCTATCCTATCCTATCCTGTATTATATCCTATCCTTCATCCTATCCTGTATCATATCGTACACTCTATCCTATCCTATCGTCTATCCTATTCTATCCTCGTTCCTATTTAATGCCCTATCCTATCCTCAATCCTATCCCATCCTCTATAATATCCTATCCTCAATCATATCCTATCCACTATCCTATCCTCTATCCTATAATATCCTCTATCCTATCCTATCATCTATCCTATACTATCCTAAATCCTATCCTATCCTCAATCCTATCCTATCCTGAACCCTATTCTATCCTCAACGCTATCGTATCCCGTATTCTATCCTATCCTCTATCCCATCCTATCCTCTATGCTATCCAATCCGCAATTCTTTCCTCTCTCCTAACCTATCGTCTATCCTATCCTATCCTCCATAATATGGTATCCTCTATCCTATCCTATCCTCTATCCTGTAATATCATCTATCCTATCCTATTCAATCTCATATCCTATCCTATCCTCTATCATATCCTATCCTCTATCGTATCCTATCTTCTATCGTATCCTATCCTCTATCCTATCGAATCCTCTATCCTATCCACCATCCTATCCTATCCTCTATCCTATCCTATCCTCAATCCTATCCTATCCTATCCTCCATCCTATCCTATCCTCCATCCTATCCAATCCCCTATCCTATCCTCAATCCTATCCTATCCTCATTCCTATCCTATCCTCAATCCTATCGTATCCTCTATCCTATAGTATCCTCTATCCTTTCCTATCCTCTCTCCTATCCTATCCTCAATCCTATCCTATCCTCAATCCCATCCTATCCTATTCTCTATCCTATCCTATCATCTATCATATCCTATCCTATCGTCTATCCTGTCCTATCCTCTGTCCTATCCTATCCTCTATCCTATCCTATCCTATCCTCTATCCTATCCTCTCCTCAATCCTATCCTATCCTCTATCCTATTCTATCCTCTATCCTATCCTATCCTCAATCCAATCCTATCCTCTATCCTATAATATCCTCTATGCTATCCTATCCTCAATTCTATCATATCCTCTATCCTATCCTATCATTTATGAAATCCTATCCTATCCTCAATCCTATCCTATCCTCTATCCTATCCTATCCTCTATCCTATCCTATCCTCTATCCTATCCTATCCTCTATCCTATCCTCAATCCTATCCTATCCACTATCCTATCCTCAATCCTATTCTATCCCCTACCATATCCTATCCTCTATCCTATCGTATCCTCTATCCTATCCTATCCTCTATCCTACCTTATCCTCTATCCTATCCTGTCCTCTATCCTATCCTATACACTATCCTATCTTATCCTCTATCCTATCCTGTCCTCTATTCTATCCTATCCTCTATCTTATCCTATCCACTATCCTATCTTATCCTCTATCCTATCCTATCCTCTATCATATCCTATCCTCTATCCTATCCTATCCTCTATCTTATCCTATCCACTATCCTATCTTATCCTCTATCCTATCCTATCCTCTATCCTATCCTATCCTCTATCGTATTCTATCCTATCCAATCCCCTATCCTATCCTCTGTCCTATCCTATCCTCTATCCTATCCTATCATCTATCCTATCCTATCCTTTGTCCTATCCAATCTCATATCCTATCCTATCCTCTATCATATCCTACCCTCTATCCTATCCTATCCTATTTCCTATCCTATCCTCTATCCTATCTTATCCCCTGTCCTATCCTGTCCTCTATCGTATGCTCCATCCTATCCTATCCTCTATCCTATCCTCAATCCTATCCTATCCACTATCCTATCCTATCCTCAATCCTATTCTATCCCCTACCATATCCTATCCTCTATCCTATCGTATCCTCTAACCTATCCTATCCTCTATCCTACCTTATCCTCTATCCTATCCTGTCCTGTATCCTATCCTATCCACTATCCTATCTTATCCTCTATCCTATCCTGTCCTCTATTCTATCCTATCCTCTATCTTATCATATCCTCTATCCTATCCTATACTCTATCCTATTCTATCCTCTATCCTATCCTATCCTCAATCAAATGCTATACTCTATCCTATCCTATCCTCTATCGTATCCTATCAAATATCGTATCCAATCCTCTATCCTATCCTCAATCCTATCCTCTATCCTATCCTATCTTCTATCCTATCCTATCCTCTATCCTATCCTATCCTCTATCCTATCTTATCCTCTATCCTATCCTGTCCTCTATTCTATCCTATCCTCTATCTTATCCTATCCTCTATCCTATCCTATACTCTATCCTATTCTATCCTCTATCCTATCCTATCCTCAATCCAATTCTATACTCTATCCTCTCCTATCCTCTATCCTATCCTATCCTCTATCCTATCCTATCCTCTATCCTATCCTCTCCTCAATCCTATCCTATCCTCTATCCTATCCTCTATCCTATCCTCTCCTCCATCCTATCCTATCCTCTATCCTATCCTTTCCTCTATCCTATTCAATCTCATATCCTATCCTATCCTCTATCATATCCTATCCTCTATCGTATCCTATCTTCTATCGTATCCTATCCTCTATCCTATCCAATCCTCTATCCTATCCACTATCCTATCCTATCCTCTATCCTATCCTATCCTCAATCCTATCCTATCCTATCCTCCATCCTATCCTATCCTCCATCCTATCCAATCCCCTATCCTATCCTCAATCCTATCCTATCCTCATTCCTATCCTATCCTCAATCCTATCGTATCCTCTATCCTATAGTATCCTCTATCCTTTCCTATCCTCTATCCTATAATATATTCTATCCCATCCTAATCTCTATCCTATCAATCCCCTATCCTATCCTCTATCCTATCCTATCCTCTATCCTATCCAATTCTCTATCCTATCCTATCCTCTATCCAATCCTATCCTCTATCCTATCCTATCCTCTATCCTATCCAATTCTCTATCCTATCCTATCCTCTATCCAATCCTATCCTCTATCCTATAATATCCTCTATCCTATCCTATCCTATCCTCTATCCTATCCTCTCCTCAATCCTATCCTATCCTCTATCCTATCCTCTCCTCCATCCTATCCTATCCTCTATCATATCCTATCCTCTATCCTATTCAATCTCATATCCTATCCTATCCTCTATCATATCCTATCCTCTATCGTATCCTATCTTCTATCGTATCCTATCCTCTATCCTATCCAATCCTCTATCCTATCCACCATCCTATCCTATCCTCTATCCTATCCTATCCTCAATCCTATCCTATCCTATCCTCCATCCTATCCTATCCTCTATCCTATCCTATCCTCTATCCTATCCTATCCTATCCTCTATCCTATCCTCTCCTCAATCCTATCCTATCCTCTATCCTATTCTATCCTCTATCCTATCCTATCCTCAATCCAATCCTATCCTCTATCCTATAATATCCTCTATGCTATCCTATCCCCAATTCTATCATATCCTCAATTCTATCCTATCCTGTATCCTATCCTATCATTTATGAAATCCTATCCTATCCTCAATCCAATCCTATACTCTATCCTATCCTATCCTCTATCGTATGCTCCATCCTATCCTATCCTCTATCCTATCTTATCCTCTATCCTATCCTGTCCTCTATTCTATCCTATCCTCTATCTTATCCTATCCACTATCCTATCTTATCCTCTGTCCTATCCTGTCCTCTATTCTATCATATCCTCTATCTTATCCTATCCACTATCCTATCTTATCCTCCATCCTATCCTATCCTCTATCCTATCCTATCCTCAATCGTATTCTATCCTCTATCCTATCCAATCCCCTATCCTTTTTTTTTTTTTAAAGGTATTTGCCTCTATTTAACTTTTCAATTTCTACAAAATCGTTAAAAATCTATTATCGCTGGTCGCGCATGTACTTAATTTAATTTAATCTAATCGATTCGCTTAAACTTAATCTATTTTATATATACTAACACTTAAAGTAACTAAACTCGAGATTAACCCTAAGATTACAAATCTAAAACCTAAACTCTAAAAATTTACTAGCTAAACCTTATTAACCAAAAACCAAAAAAAAACCAACACAAACAGTTGTAATTCTACTTTTTTCTATTAACCTAACCTATCTTATCTAAAATTCGCACAGAATCGCCGAGGTCCGCAGAAATCTACTTAGCGGCTACGATATTCTCTCTACCTACTAGCTACGAAAATTTGACGAAATTCGCAAAATTGTAAGAATTTTTTAAGAAATCTCGTGCAGTCGACGGGAAAAATTCTAAAATCGCTTCGAATTATCTAAAATCGTCTGAAAGTGACGAAAAAACGCTAAGAAATGCTAAAATTCTGCTAATTTCTGGATTTCGCAAGAGGGAAGTGGGGGTTTTTGGATAGTTGACCCCCACTTATTCTTATATGTTTGTAAAGCCCTCGTTGAATGCGTAACTTGCCTCGTTGAAAGTTTTTTCGAGAATCAGCTCCTTCCCCTTGTCCGTGTTGTTATCTCGAAAAGGGGGGGGGGGGTTTCGACAAATTTTTTGCCGTGGGGAACGTTGTTCCCCAGATCACAGACACCCCTTAGATTCCCCTAACGAGTCGACCCACGTACTCAGATTTTTTAGGATCCGAAATTATTTGGTCACCCGGTATGCACGCTAATTTTCAACTTTCACCGATTCCGGCGTTCAGCGGCTCGTTGTAACGGTACGGGCGAGCACTTTACTTTCGTCTGGTCCGTTTCCCTAATTTCCGTAAAATAAGCCTGCTAATCGCTATATCTCCGAAATGGGTGGGTGCAGAGCAAAAAAGTTTTCGGGGGGGAGAATAACTTCTCCTTTCCGACCCCCTTCGACTCGCCACCCTTCGAAATGGGCGGCCCTAAAATTTTATTGAGATCGGCCTATTTTTGTATTTTACCCGAGTTCTATCTCTTTCTCCTAAGACTTTATATCCGGTGTATAATTACTACTGGTTATCCCTCTGCGGTTTTAACTCTTCTAGTTCCTACCTTACTTTAGGTAACACCGTCCGACCGACCCCTCACGTTGTGTGAACTTCTCGGCTTGGCCTTTCGGGTGTTCTCTATCCTCTCTTGTTCTATGTATTTTCTCTCTATCTCTCTCGTCACTTGACACTTGGAAATTCTAAACTGCTTTATAGTCCACTTGGTATTAATCTATCGAGTGTAATTGTTCGTTTTCTAACACTGTTATTTCACCGGTTTTAATTATTTATTTATTTTTAAAATTTAATTGACATCTCTACTATTTTTAAAAACTTCTAGTCTTTTTCTATTTCTTTCTTTTCAGGTATATGCAGTTTTTCGGCACTCCCGTTTCCCGGATTTTGCTGGAAGTATCTTATTTTCACGTAAGTGTACCCGATTTAATTTTAAGAGTTTAATCTTTTCTTTTTCTTTTTCAGATGTTCGCGTTTGGTTTTTCGAGATTCTATAGTTGATGATCTGCTATTTTCTTTCAAGTTATTTTCCTCTTAGGAGTTTATCCGCCCCTGAGGGGTTTTTAACCCGAACTCCGCGTGAATCGCGTCTTTATTCGCGTTTTGGCTTTATAGTCCTTTTGGTTTTGAATTTTCCTCTCACTTTTTACTTTTATATATACTCATACTTATTATTTCGAGTAAGAATAAATTAAAGTAAAACTCGCGAGTGCGGTTGAAATTTTCGCGTTTCTATGCTCTCTTACGATGTTAGCTCGGTGAGATTTCGATTCGCTCTGCTTTTCAAATTCAATCCTGAGGCACGGGAGGCCTCGGTGACTTTCCCCCTCCCTACCCGTTTCTCCGAGCGTTTTTCGGTCGTGGTGTGTTGTGTTACGCCGAGACAATGTAGTTGAACTCGAGTAACCCCATCATTTCAAAATTTTGATATTTTGATTGCTTTGACCTGAGTTGTTCTATCGTTAACGTCCTCGTCTTATGATTTTTTCCAGTTTTACCCTTGTGGTATGGAAACAGAGGGGCAAGTGTCCTATTTCTTCTTCTATTTTCGGTTAGTATATTGCCTAACTGTCTAATTTTAAAATATATTCTATGCTATCCGGTTAATACTTTCCTCCTAATAAACTTTCTTCGTGCTACCCGCCCGTGTTCTGGAAACGACTATGTACATATTATACTATTACCGTGGCCTGAGCCGCGTATTCTGTGCTCCACGAAATTTCTTTTAGCTATAAAATCAAGATTTTTAATATTTTATCTGGTCAAATTTTTGGCGGGCGTTTAGAAAGGTGCAAATTTTTATTTTCATCTTAATTTTTTAGCCCCCCCCCCCCCCCTCTTGAAAATATCTTTTAAAATAGACCCTTTTCAGTTGTTTTTTCTATATCAAAAAATTCGCCGTTTCCAAAAAACGTCGGGTTTACAATCTGGCACGTTAAAAGTTCCCCTAACCCTTATAATTTAATAAAATACAATTCGCCACGCGTTGATAGCGTCGTCCGCCATCTTGTCGCTTAGTGCTAAGCAATACGCCGCTGGGAGTATGCCCCTGATTTACCTTGTCACTTCTCGCCCGCTATCTTCGCTTTCTCGCGCGATTCCTACTTTATCCTACTTTTCGCGGTGTCGCGCTCTGCCCGGAGTCGGTAAGTGGCGCCTGGGAAGCTGCAACCGGAGCCGCAAGTAATACGCCGCTGGTCCTTTGGCTTCGTTGCCTTCCACCGTCTGCTCCGTGCTACAGCGTCCCCGGGGGAGTGTGGAGGGGCCAGGGGGGGGGGAGCCGAGATGCTGAAGGGTTGTCTGCGTTGAGCTTGGAAGTTTCTCCCTCTACTTAGCGGTGGTTGATCTCCTTGTTGTCGCCCTAGCCTGGTCCCGCGTATTCGCTTCTTCACAGGCGTCGGTTGACCTTCGGCATCCTCCACCGTCTATTGAGGCCTCCTTTTCCCGCGATGTCCTCCGCTCCTCGGTCCCCCCCCCCCCCCCCCCCGGGAAGCGCTGCAACACAGAGAGATTACATTTATTATAGCGAGTATCATACTTTCTAATATTTATTTTTACTAGTCGCAAATTAGGATCTGATTAATACTTATCTAGAGGTCTCCCATGATTTCGGCATCGGCAGATTCCAGATCTTCGTCTGTACCTCTTATTATCGGATTGTCTATCAGCTCTTTCTCTCTTCTTCTTTCCTCTTCTTCCTTCGTGCTTAGGATGTTTCTGCAGAGGACCATAAATATTTTCCAAGTAGGTTCGCTCTCTAGGATACCGTCCATTATTTTCTCCGTAGACAGAGATTCCGCATCGGTTCGTAGGGCTTCCAAGAGCGGCTTCCTCTCCTCCGTCCATCTCTGGCATGAGACAATAGTGTGTTCCGGTGTGTCAGTGGTTCCCGGATGGAACCAGCACTCATCTGATTCGGTTTTGCCAATGCGTTTTCTAAACAAATTAAAAACTCCGTGCCCGGTAAGGGCTTGTGTTAGGTAAAAGTTCAACTCGCCGTGTTTCCTATTTACCCATTTATCTATATCAGGAATAAGTTTGTGTGTCCATCGGCCTACAACGTTGTGGTTCCATTCATCTTGCCACTTTTGGAGAGTGATTTCTTTATTTTGTTTCCTGATTTGTTTTTTGAACCTGGAAATTGCTAATTCAACTATTTCTTCCGTAGTTTCTTCCTCTATGCCAGTAGTTGGTGGTGGATTTTGTCCTCTATTCTCCGCGGCGTTAGGCCCATGTTCTCTCAAAAATGACGTCATATCATTTTCTTCCTCGAAGATTCTTCTTCTTTCCAAAACTTTGAGATCCCAGGGGGGGATCCCCGCTAAGACTGCTAAAGTTTCTAACGGTACCGATCTATAGGCTGCTACTACTCTTGTAAGCCCCATTTTTTGCGTTTTTCTGAGTAATCTTCTAAAGAAAATTTTTTCCGCAGCTTCGGCCCATATTGGTGCTCCGTATAACACGATCGATTCCATAGTCATAAAGTACAGCTTTCTTCCTGTTTGTCTAGTCTTAATTTTATTTGTCATAATCCTGCTGAGGGCAGACATCGTTCTTATGGCCTTATTAGTTGCCTTCTCGATTTGTTTTTTAAAACTTTTATTGGATTCGAAGATTATTCCGAGGTATTTCAATTCATTCTTCGGTATTATCTCAGCGTCTCCTATTCTGAAACAAAGGTTCGGGTCAACATATTTACAATTCAGCCACATGATTTCTGTTTTGTCTTCCGCTAGGGACAGTCCGGCCGTGGTCATCCACTGTTTGGTGTCCTCAGCGATTTCTTCTGCTCTCAGCTTGAGTCTATTGGTGGTAGAAGCCTGAATAATAATGGCCAAGTCGTCTGCAAAGGCAATTTTTTGTGTCATCGGCGGTGTCGATCTATTTAGAAGTCCATCGTACACCAAATTCCACAAAAAAGGGCCGAGGACTGAGCCTTGAGGGACTCCCATTTTCATATTCAGTTCTATTGATTTTTCCGATGCTTCGTATTCTACCATTCTGCCCCTGAAATAGTCACTTATTATCCGGACGAGATACTCGGATACTTTCCTGTTTTTTAATTCGTTGTCGATTGCCTTCCAGCTCAAAGAGTTAAAGGCGTTTTTTACGTCAAGGGCGATCATGACCGCAAATCTGTTTTTTGCCGAGGCCTCAATTGCCGCTTTCCTGACGATTTCCATTGCATGTATGGTTGATGTTCCCTTAGTGAATCCAAATTGATTTGAGCTGAAAGGTCTTTCTCCTAGCTCTCCATGTAATCTCGCCCGGATGACATATTCCAGGAGCTTGGCCACAGCATCTAGAATACAAATTGGTCTGTAGGCAGAGTGGGAGGAAGGGTCCTTACCTTCTTTTCTAAGAAGAATTGTTCTTGCTACTTTCCATTGCTGTGGTATACTCCCTCTAATTAGAATGCCCTTGAAGAGGGCAGCAAATCTGTCCGGCCTTGTTTCTGCTAATAATTTTATAATTTCAGGTTGCATACCGTCTTTTCCCGGGGCTTTTCCGGATTTCAGCAATTTGGAAGCAGCTATGATTTCTTCCGAGGTAACCTCGGGTATTTTTCTTCCGATTGTCTCCTCTTGGTTTCTCAGGCTATTTTCCCTTTCTGTCTCATTGTTCTCGCTTCCGTTGTTTCCACTTGGTTGCTCGTCAGGTTGTCTAAAATCTTGTGGGAATAATCCCTCCATCACGTTTGCTGCACACTCTGCTGAGAGAGAGGCTGGAGGATTGTCTTTTTTAACCTGTCTTATGATTATTTTATAGGGCTTGCCCCATATGTCCTTATTAATAGTTTCGCATAGTTCGTTCCATGATATCTCTTTCTGTTTGGAAATTAGTCTTTGTAGGTTCTTCTTAGCTCGTTTGTATAGGAAGGTTAAGGCCTCCCTTTCGTCGTCCTTACCCTTCCTCCTCGCTTTTTGGACTGACCTTCTAAGTTTCTGGGTTTTATCTCTTTCTTTCTTTAACTCAGGAGTCCACCAGATATTACTTTTAACCTTTCTATGCGTTGATTCGGGTTTATCTAGCTCTTCGTCGCAGATTTTATAAATATTGTTTAGAAACTTAGTTTCCTCGTCTTTATTAAAATAGTTTGCTTCGTTGAGTCCTTCCTCTATGATAGATCTTTGCAGCGCCGTCCCCAGCCTGAGGAGTCCTGTTCTCGTTAATTTCCATTTATTGCTTTGACTTCCCTTGTTCCTTTGCATCTCGTCCTTAGTTTGAATCTCTGTGAACAAATATTTGTGATCGGATGCTGTTTCTTTGTTAAGTACTTTATTAATGATTTTGTTGTCTTTTTCTTGTAGGTCCCGGGTAGTTGCTATGAAATCCAGATTTGAGGTGGATTTCCCTCTCTCAAAGGTGTGTCCTCCCTCAGGGATACAGGGGAAGATGTTTATCCTTAGCATTTCTTCCAATAATATTGTTCCTTTAAGATTCTGTTCTACAGATCCCCAGGCTGGGGATTTAGCATTAAAGTCTCCTCCTAACAAAATTCTTTTTCCTTTCAGGCGTTCCTGGTCGACAAACTGCATTAGTTTCTTTATTTTGTGTGTGTAGAGATCCGTAGAGATATTTGGAGAAATGTAGGTACTTACTATCGTGAGGTTATCAATTCTTACCGCAACGTAGTCTTCCTGTACCCTGTCTCCGTCCTCTTGTCTTTTAAAGCCGTTTGTATTAGTGACCCAGATTGCTGCTGAATTTCCAGTTGAGTAAATCCAGTTTCCTGGATTGTAAAGTGGCTCTGAAATCAGAACTATGTCCACCCCCGTTTCTGCGACTGTTTGTGTTAGCAAGCAGTGAGCGAGCCTACAATGGTTCAGATTAATTTGCAATAATTTTAAATTGAATTTTATGCGTTACTCCTAGCTGATTGCTCCAAAAATTTTTTATATTGCGGGCAGTTTACCGCCCCCGCAACATGTTCGGCCTTCGATGCGTGTATCCCTTCTCGGATGCAGAGGACACAGCATCTTATTGCCTCACAGCCATTAATTTGGTGTCCTATTGCCCCGCATCTCCTGCAGAGTTCTTGACCCTTCAGATCTAACGTGCAGTTGTACGATAAGTGCCCGAAAGCGTGGCACTTGTAGCATCTTAGAATGTTCTGAGTCCTTTTGACTCTGCAGTTTGTAAAGCCGATTTTTAATTTATTTTCCTGTCCCAATTGTTCCAATATTTTAGCCGGAAGGGCAACTATGGCCATCCGAGTTCCTCCGTATCCGAATCGGATATTTTTGACCTCTATTTCATCTTTCTGAATTCCTAGAATTTTTTCGAGTTCCTCCTGGAGTTCCCCTCTGTCGATTGTTGGATCGAGATCTTTTATTTCGTACACTACCTTGGGGGCCATTCTCCTGATTTTGCAATCTCCCCCTAGGGTGTCCTTCGCGAATTTTTCCAGATCTCCGCCAGTGGTACCCTTTTCCATCTCTATAACGAGATCTCCTCCCCTGGACTTTCTTACGGTATGAATTCCATTCAATCTATCTCCAGCATTGGTCTTTAGTTGTTTAAATAAATCCGCGAAGGTCCTTGTTTCTGATGTTTTAATGATTATAGCTTCCGATTTTGGAGGCGGAGGAAGCTTGTTTCTTTTTTCTCGTTCCTTTTCTTGTTCCCGTTTTCTTTTCTCTGCTTCTGCTGCTTCTTCCTCTTCTTTCTTCTTTTTCCTTAAAGCTTTCTTCTCCTCGTTTTTATTTCTATTCTCGACTGTCTTCCATTCGTTTTCTTTCTCTTTATCATGGTCGATTTCCTTGTTCAATTTGCCGCTTGCTTCTTCCGCTTCACTTTCATACATTAATCTTTTCTTCAGTCCTTCTGCTGTCTTTTTATGCTTTTCGGGTTTCGGTGGAACATTATTTTCATTTTTAGCTAAGGAGCATTGCGTTCCCATATCTCTATGCAGTATACTATTTTTGAGTTGTTTATTTTCTATTATTAGTTCAATGTTTTTTAGCTTGGTGATCGCCACTTCGAGCAGTCTATCCGCTTGGCTGGCGTGACATTTCGTCACGTTTTTTACCTCCGTTAGTGGGTCCGCACAATAATTTTTAACCTCGCGTGTTGAATTTTTAGTTTTTTTGAGGATTTTTATTAGTTGCCCTATTAGTTTTAATACGTCGTCCTCCTCATCCTTCTCTTCGTCGTCGGTCTGGTTGATTGCGTACAAAGTTATGTCTTCTAGTCGTTTCTTTTTTAATGCCGTACTTCCGACCAAGATTACGTCCGAGATTACCGAATCTGTGTCGGTTTCCTCTTCATTTTCTCTTGGTCTTTTAATCAATGATCTATCCTTTTCTTTTTCCGCGCTATGCTTTATTTTTGAGCTTTTCTTGAAGACATTGCCTTTCGCTGCTGGTTGCATTGGTGTGAGGAATTTTTCTTCCTCGTCCATCTTCTTTCTTATTTTGTTCTCTCTTTCTTTCGTCTTCTTTTCGATATGCTATTGTTCTTTTACTATCGTATTGATTTGAAACCGTATTGTCTGTTTGTGCTAACGTATGTGTCAAGTGAATGCTGTATGTGTCTTTGTTTGTGGGTGTCCGTGGTGGCGGTCGTTTCGTCCTCGGTGCGTGTTATTGTATTAGGTTGTCTCTTACTTTGTCCTCTCGCTTTCGCTCGGGGTCGGCCGTTACGATTCCGTCTGTTCGGTATCTTTAACCCCCCCTGGCTCTCCCCTTCTGTACCTATCGTTTTCCCAGCGTTTTTTAACCTACCCTTTCCCTTTCCTCTCTTTCCTTAATGCCTTTTTCCCTGTTTCTCTCTGTCCTGATTAGGCTTTAAAAATTTTTTTTTTATATTTTAGCTTTTAACTACAAAAGTTTTCTGCTATTAGTATATTTTTCTGCTATTAGTATATTAATCTTACTACATTTTATTTATTTTATATAACTACTACTATCTTGTCTTTTATCTACTATCTTGTCTTTTGAAGGGTGATTTTTCTGACAAATTGTCGCTTTTTTATTACTAATAGAGGGCTAAGCAATTTGATTTTACTACTATTTCTTTCTAATACTGGTTTCTTGTTTTTTAATTCTATTAAGCTATTGTATTTTATTCTTTATTTTATTACATTTAATTGTATTATTTGTAGGTTGGGGAAGGCAGTAAGTCGGAAAACACGGAGAATTAAAGGTATTTGCCTCTATTTAACTTTTCAATTTCTACAAAATCGTTAAAAATCTATTATCGCTGGTCGCGCATGTACTTAATTTAATTTAATCTAATCGATTCGCTTAAACTTAATCTACTTTATATATACTAACACTTAAAGTAACTAAACTCGAGATTAACCCTAAGATTACAAATCTAAAACCTAAACTCTAAAAATTTACTAGCTAAACCTTATTAACCAAAAACCAAAAAAAAACCAACACAAACAGTTGTAATTCTAATTTTTTCTATTAACCTAACCTATCTTATCTAAAATTCGCACAGAATCGCCGAGGTCCGCAGAAATCTACTTAGCGGCTACGATATTCTCTCTACCTACTAGCTACGAAAATTTGACGAAATTCGCAAAATTGTAAGAATTTTTTAAGAAATCTCGTGCGATCGACGGGAAAAATTCTAAAATCGCTTCGAATTATCTAAAATCGTCTGAAAGTGACGAAAAAACGCTAAGAAATGCTAAAATTCTGCTAATTTCTGGATTTCGCAAGAGGGAAGTGGGGGTTTTTGGATAGTTGACCCCCACTTATTCTTATATGTTTGTAAAGCCCTCGTTGAATGCGTAACTTGCCTCGTTGAAAGTTTTTTCGAGAATCAGCTCCTTCCCCTTGTCCGTGTTGTTATCTCGAAAAGGGGGGGGGGGGGGTTTCGACAAATTTTTTGCCTTGGGGAACAGTGTTCCCCAGATCACAGACACCCCTTAGATTCCCCTAACGAGTCGACCCACGTACTCAGATTTTTTAGGATCCGAAATTATTTGGTCACCCGGTATGCACGCTAATTTTCAACTTTCACCGATTCCGGCGTTCAGCGGCTCGTTGTAACGGTACGGGCGAGCACTTTACTTTCGTCTGGTCCGTTTCCCTAATTTCCGTAAAATAAGCCTGCTAATCGCTATATCTCCGAAATGGGTGGGTGCAGAGCAAAAAAGTTTTCGGGGGGGGAGAATGACTTCTCCTTTCCGACCCCCTTCGACTCGCCACCCTTCGAAATGGGCGGCCCTAAAATTTTATTGAGATCGGCCTATTTTTGTATTTTACCCGAGTTCTATCTCTTTCTCCTAAGACTTTATATCCGGTGTATAATTACTACTGGTTATCCCTCTGCGGTTTTAACTCTTCTAGTTCCTACCTTACTTTAGGTAACACCGTCCGACCGACCCCTCACGTTGTGTGAACTTCTCGGCTTGGCCTTTCGGGTGTTCTCTATCCTCTCTTGTTCTATGTATTTTCTCTCTATCTCTCTCGTCACTTGACACTTGGAAATTCTAAACTGCTTTATAGTCCACTTGGTATTAATCTATCGAGTGTAATTGTTCGTTTTCTAACACTGTTATTTCACCGGTTTTAATTATTTATTTATTTTTAAAATTTAATTGACATCTCTACTATTTTTAAAAACTTCTAGTCTTTTTCTATTTCTTTCTTTTCAGGTATATGCAGTTTTTCGGCACTCCCGTTTCCCGGATTTTGCTGGAAGTATCTTATTTTCACGTAAGTGTACCCGATTTAATTTTAAGAGTTTAATCTTTTCTTTTTCTTTTTCAGATGTTCGCGTTTGGTTTTTCGAGATTCTATAGTTGATGATCTGCTATTTTCTTTCAAGTTATTTTCCTCTTAGGAGTTTATCCGCCCCTGAGGGGTTTTTAACCCGAACTCCGCGTGAATCGCGTCTTTATTCGCGTTTTGGCTTTATAGTCCTTTTGGTTTTGAATTTTCCACTCACTTTTTACTTTTATATATACTCATACTTATTATTTCGAGTAAGAATAAATTAAAGTAAAACTCGCGAGTGCGGTTGAAATTTTCGCGTTTCTATGCTCTCTTACGATGTTAGCTCGGTGAGATTTCGATTCGCTCTCATCCTCTAGCCTATCCTATCCTCTATCCTATCCTATCCTCTATCCTATCCTATCCTCTATCCTATCCTATCCTCAATCCTATCCTATCCTCAATCCTATCATATCCTCTATCCTATTCTATCCTCTATCCTATCCTATCCTCTATCCTATCCAAACCTCTATCCTATACTTTATCCTATCCTATCCTCAATCCTATCCTATCCTCAATCCTATCCTATCCTCTAGCCTATCCTATCCTCTATCCTATCCTATCCTCTATCCTATCCTATCCTCTATCCTATCCTATCCTCTATCCTATCCTATCCTCAATCCTATCCTATCCTCAATCCTATCATATCCTCTATCCTATTCTATCCTCTATCCTATCCTATCCTCTATCCTATCCAAACCTCTATCCTATACTTTATCCTATCCTATCCTCAATCCTATCCTATCCTCAATCCTATCATATCCTCTATCCTATCCTATCCTCTATCCTATCCTATCCTCTATCCTATCCTCTATCCTATCCTATCCTCTATCCTATCCTATCCTCTATCCTATCCTATCCTCAATCCTATCCTATCCTCAATCCTAACCTATCCTCTATCCTATCATATCCTCTATCCTATCCTATCCTCTATCCTATCCTATCCTCTATCCTATCCTATCCTCTATCCTATCCTATCCTCTATCCTATCCCATCCTCTATCCTATCCTATCCTCTATTCTATCCTATCCTCTATCCTATCCTATCCTCTATCCTATCCTATCCTCTATCCTATCCTATCCTCTATCCTATCCTATCCTCTATCCTATCCTATCCTCTATCCTATCCTATCCTCAATCCTATCCTATCCTCAATCCTATCATATCCTCTATCCTATCCTATCCTCTATCCTATCCTATCCTCTATCCTATCCTCTATCCTATCCTATCCTCTATCCTATCCTATCCTCTATCCTATCCTATCCTCAATCCTATCCTATCCTCAATCCTAACCTATCCTCTATCCTATCATATCCTCTATCCTATCCTATCCTCTATCCTATCCTATCCTCTATCCTATCCTATCCTCTATCCTATCCTATCCTCTATCCTATCCCATCCTCTATCCTATCCTATCCTCTATTCTATCCTATCCTCTATCCTATCCTATCCTCTATCCTATCCTATCCTCTATCCTATCCTATCCTCTATCCTATCCTATCCTCTATCCTATCCTATCCTCTATCCTATCCTATCCTCTATCCTATCCTATCCTCAATCCTATCCTATCCTCAATCCTATCATATCCTCTATCCTATTCTATCCTCTATCCTATCCTATCCTCTATCCTATCCAAACCTCTATACTATACTTTATCCTATCCTATCCTCAATCCTATCCTATCCTCAATCCTATCATATCCTCTATCCTATCCTATCCTCTATCCTATCCTATCCTCTATCCTATCCTCTATCCTATCCTATCCTCTATCCTATCCTATCCTCTATCCTATCCTATCCTCAATCCTATCCTATCCTCAATCCTAACCTATCCTCTATCCTATCATATCCTCTATCCTATCCTATCCTCTATCCTATCCTATCCTCTATCCTATCCTATCCTCTATCCTATCCTATCCTCTATCCTATCCCATCCTCTATCCTATCCTATCCTCTATTCTATCCTATCCTCTATCCTATCCTATCCTCTATCCTATCCTATCCTCTATCCTATCCTATCCTCTATCCTATCCTATTCTCTATCCTATCCTATCAATCCCCTATTCTATCCTCTATCCTACCCTATCCTCTATCCTATCCAATTCTCTATCCTCTATCCAATCCTATCCTCAATTCTATCCTATCGTCTATCCAATCCTATCCTCAATTCCATCCTATCCTCTATCCTATCCTATCCTATCCTCAATCCTAACCTATTCTCTATCCTATCCTATCCTCTATCCTAGCCTGTCCTCTATCCTATCCTCTCCTCTATATTATCCTATCCTCTATCCTATCCTATCCTCTATTCTATCCTATCCTCTATCCTATCCTATCCTCTATCCTATCCTATCCTCTATCCTATCCTATCCTCTATCCTATCCTGTCCTCTATCCTATCCTATCCTCTATCCTATCCTATCCTCTATCATATCCTATCCTCTATCCTATCCTATCCTCCATCCTATCCTGTCGTCTATCCTATCCTATCCTCTATCCTATCCTATCAATCCCCTATTCTATCCTCTATCCTACCCTATCCTCTATCCTATCCAATTCTCTATCCTCTATCCAATCCTATCCTCAATTCTATCCTATCGTCTATCCAATCCTATCCTCTTATCGTATCCTATCCTCTATCCAATCCACCATCCTATCCTATTCTCTATCCTATCCTTTCCTCTATAATATCGTATCTTCTATCGTATCCTATCCTCTATCCTATCCTATCCAATCTCATAACCTATCGAACCTCATATCCTATTCTATCCTCTATCATATCCTATCCTCTATCGTATCCAGTCTTCTATCCTATCCTCTATCCTATCCTATTCTCTAGCCTATCCTATCCTCTATCCTATCCTATCCTGTATCGTATGCTCTATCCTATCCTATCCTCTATCCTATCCTATTCTCTATCCTATCCTATCCTATCCTCTATCCTATCCTATCCTATCCTATCCTATCCTATCCTCTATCAGATCCTCTATCAGATCCTGTATCCTATCTTCTATCCTATCCTATCCTCTATCCTATCCTATCCTCTATCCTATCCTATTCTCTATCCTATCCTATCCCCTATCCTATCCTATCCTCTATCCTATCCTATTCTCTATCCTATCCTATCCTCTATCCTATCCTATACTGTATCGTATGCTCTATCCTATCCTATCCTCTATCCTATCCTATCCTCTATCATATCCTATCCTCTATCCTATCCTATCCTCTGTCCTATCCTATCCTCTATCCTATCCTATCCTCTATCAGATCCTCTATCAGATCCTCTATCCTATCTTCTATCCTATCCTATCCTCTATCCTATCCTATCAATCCCCTATTCTATCCTCTATCCTACCTTGTCCTCTATCCTATCCAATTCTCTATCCTCTATCCAATCCTATCCTCAATTCTATCCTATCGTCTATCCAATCCTATCCTCTTATCGTATCCTATCCTCTATCCAATCCACCATCCTATCCTATTCTCTATCCTATCCTTTCCTCTATAATATCGTATCTTCTATCGTATCCTATCCTCTATCCTATCCTATCCAATCTCATAACCTATCGAATCTCATATCCTATTCTATCCTCTATCATATCCTATCCTCTATCGTATCCAGTCTTCTATCCTATCCTCTATCCTATCCTATCCTCTATCCTATCCTATTCTCTATCCTATCCTATCCTCTATCCTATCCTATCCTCTATCCTATCCTATCCTCTATCCTATCCTATCCTCTATCCTATCCTATCCTCTATCCTATCCTATCCTCTATCCTATCCTATCCTCTATCCTATCCTATCCTCTATCGTATCCTATCCTCTATCCTATCCTATCCTCTATCCTATCCTCTATCCTATCATATCCTTAATCCTATCCTATCCTCTATCCTATCCTATCCTCTTATCGTATCCTATCCTCTATCCTATCCTCTATCCTATCCTATCCTCAATCCTATCCTATCCTCAATCCTAACCTATCCTCTATCCTATCATATCCTCTATCCTATCCTATCCTCTATCCTATCCTATCCTCTATCCTATCCTATCCTCTATCCTATCCTATCCTCTATCCTATCCCATCCTCTATCCTATCCTATCCTCTATTCTATCCTATCCTCTATCCTATCCTATCCTCTATCCTATCCTATCCTCTATCCTCTATCCAATCCTATCCTCAATTCTATCCTATCGTCTATCCAATCCTATCCTCAATTCCATCCTATCCTATCCTCAATCCTAACCTATTCTCTATCCTATCCTATCCTCTATCCTATCCTATCCTCTATACTATCCTATCCTCTATCCTATCCTATCCTCTATCCTATCCTATCAATCCCCTATTCTATCCTCTATCCTACCCTATCCTCTATCCTATCCAATTCTCTATCCTCTATCCAATCCTATCCTCTATCCTATCCTATTCTCTATCCTATCCTATCCAATCTCATATCCTATCGAATCTCATATCCTATTCTATCCTCTATCATATCCTAACCTCTATCGTATCCAGTCTTCGATCCTATCCTCTATCCTATCCTATCCTCTATCCTATCCTATTCTCTAGCCTATCCTATCCTCTATCCTATCCTATCCTGTATCGTATGCTCTATCCTATCCTATCCTCTATCCTATCCTATCCTCTATCCTATCCTATCCTCTATCCTATCCTATTCTCTATCCTATCCTATCCTATCCTCTATCCTATCCTATCCTATCCTCAATCCTAACCTATTCTCTATCCTATCCTATCCTCTATCCTATCCTATCCTCTATCCTATCCTATCCTTTATCCTATCCTCTATCCTATCATATCCTCTATCCTATCCTATCCTCTATCCTATCCTCTATCCTATCCTCTATCCTATCCTCTATCCTATCCTATCCTCTATCTTATCCTATCCTCTATCCTATCCTCTATCCTATCCTATCCTCTATCCTATCCTCTATCCTATCCTATCCTCTATCCTATCCTATCCTCAATCCTATCCTATCCTCAATCCTAACCTATCCTCTATCCTATCCTCTATCCTATCCTATCCTCTATCCTATCCTCTATCCTATCCTATCCTCTATCCTATCCTATCCTCAATCCTATCCTATCCTCAATCCTAACCTATCCTCTATCCTATCATATCCTCTATCCTATCCTATCCTCTATCCTATCCTATCCTCTATCCTATCCTATCCTCTATCCTATCCTATCCTCTATCCTATCCCATCCTCTATCCTATCCTATCCTCTATTCTATCCTATCCTCTATCCTATCCTATCCTCTATCCTATCCTATCCTCTATCCTCTATCCAATCCTATCCTCAATTCTATCCTATCGTCTATCCAATCCTATCCTCAATTCCATCCTATCCTCTATCCTATCCTATCCTATCCTCAATCCTAACCTATTCTCTATCCTATCCTATCCTCTATCCTATCCTATCCTCTATACTATCCTATCCTCTATCCTATCCTATCCTCTATCCTATCCTATCAATCCCCTATTCTATCCTCTATCCTACCCTATCCTCTATCCTATCCAATTCTCTATCCTCTATCCAATCCTATCCTCAATTCTATCCTATCGTCTATCCAATCCTATCCTCTTATCATATCCTATCCTCTATCCAATCCACCATCCTATCCTATTCTCTATCCTATCCTTTCCTCTATAATATCGTATCTTCTATCGTATCCTATCCTCTATCCTATCCTATCCAATCTCATATCCTATCGAATCTCATATCCTATTCTATCCTCTATCATATCCTAACCTCTATCGTATCCAGTCTTCGATCCTATCCTCTATCCTATCCTATCCTCTATCCTATCCTATCCTCTATCCTATCCTATTCTCTATCCTATCCTATCCTATCCTCTATCCTATCCTATCCTATCCTATCCTATCCTATCCTCTATCCTATCCTATCCTCTATCCTATCCTATTCTCTATCCTATCCTATCCCCTATCCTATCCTATCATCTATCCTATCCTGTCCTCTATCCTATCCTATCCTCTATCCTATCCTATCCTCTATCCTATCCTATCCTATCGTCAATCCTAACCTATTCTCTATTCTATCCTATCCTCTATCCTAACCTATCCACTATCCTATCCTATCCTCTATCCTATCCTATCCTGTATCCTATCCTCTATCCTATCATATCCTCAATCCTATCCTATCCTCTATCCTATCCTATCCTCTTATCGTATCCTATCCTCTATCCTATCCTCTATCCTATCCTATCCTCTATCCTATCCTATCCTCTATCCTATCCTATCCTCAATCCTATCCTATCCTCAATCCTAAATTATCCTCTATCCTATCCTCTATCCTATCCTCTATCCTATCCTATCCTCTATCTTATCCTATCCTCTATGCTATCCTACTTCTATCCTATCCTATCCTCTATCCTATCCTATCCTCTATCCTATCCTATCCTCTATCCTATCCTATCCTCTATCCTATCCTATCCTCTATCCTATCCTATTCTCTATCCTATCCTATCCCCTATCCTATCCTATCATCTATCCTATCCTGTCCTCTATCCTATCCTATCCTCTATCCTATCCTATCCTCTATCCTATCCTATCCTATCCTCAATCCTAACCTATTCTCTATTCTATCCTATCCTCTATCCTAACCTATCCACTATCCTATCCTATCCTCTATCCTATCCTATCCTCTATCCTATCCTCTATCCTATCATATCCTCAATCCTATCCTATCCTCTATCCTATCCTATCCTCTTATCGTATCCTATCCTCTATCCTATCCTCTATCCTATCCTATCCTCTATCCTATCCTATCCTCTATCCTATCCTATCCTCTATCCTATCCTATTCTCTATCCTATCCTATCCTCTATCCTATTCTATCCTATATCGTATGCTCTATCCTATCCTATCCTCTATCCTATCCTATCCTCTATCCTATGCTATCCTCTATCCTATTCTATCCTCAATCCTATCATATCCTCAATCCTATCCTATCCTCTATCCTATCCTATCCTCTATCCTATCCTATCCTCTATCCTATCCTATTCTCTAGCCTGTCCTATCCTCTATCCTATCCTATCCTGTATCGTATGCTCTATCCTATCCTATCCTCTATCCTATACTATCCTCTATCCTATCCTATCCTCTATCCTATCCTATCCTCTATCCTATCCTATTCTCTATCCTATCCTATCCTCTATCCTATTCTATCCTATATCGTATGCTCTATCCTATCCTATCCTCTATCCTATCCTATCCTCTATCCTATGCTATCCTCTATCCTATTCTATCCTCAATCCTATCATATCCTCAATCCTATCCTATCCTCTATCCTATCCTATCCTCTATCCTATCCTATCCTCTATCCTATCCTATTCTCTAGCCTGTCCTATCCTCTATCCTATCCTATCCTGTATCGTATGCTCTATCCTATCCTATCCTCTATCCTATACTATCCTCTATCCTATCCTATTCTCTATCCTATCCTATCCTCTATCCTATCCTATCCTATCCTATCCTATCCTATCCTATCCTATTCTATCCTATCCAATCCTATCCTCTATCAGATCCTCTATTAGATCCTCTATCCTATCCTCTATCCTATCCTATCCTCTATCCTATCCTATCCTCTATCCTATCCTATTCTCTATCCTATCCTATCCCCTATCCTATCGTATCCTCTATCCTCTCCTATTCTCTATCTTATCTATCCTCTATCCTATCCTATCCTGTATCGTATATTTTATCCTATTCTATCCTCTATCCTATCCTATCCTCTATCGTATACTCTATCCTTTCCTATCCACTATCCTATCCTATCCTCAATCCTATCCTATCCTCTATCATATCCTATCCTCTATCCTATCCTATCCACTATCCTATCCTGTCCTCTATCCTATCCTATCCGCTATCCTATCCTATCCTCTATACTATCCTAATCTCTATCCTATCAATCCCCTATCCTATCCTCTATCGTACCCTATCCTCTAACCTATCCAATTCTCTATCCTCTATCCAATCCTATCCTCAATTCTATTCTATCCTCTATCCTATCCTATCCTATCCTCAATCCTAACCTATTCTCTATCCTATCCTATCCTCTATCCTATCCTATCCTCTATCCTATCCTATCCTCTATCCTATCCTATCCTCTATAATATCGTATCTCCTATCCTATCCTATCCTGTATCGTATGCTCTATCCTATCCTATCCTCTATCCTATCCTATCCTCTATCATATCCTATCCTCTCTCCTATACTATCCTCTATCCTATCCTATCCTCTATCATATCCTATCCTCTATCCTATACTATCCTCTATCCTATCCTATCCTCTATCCCATCCAATCCTCTATCCTATTCTATCCTCAATCCTATCATATCCTCAATCCTATCCTATCCTATACCCTATCCTATCCTCTATCCTATCCTATCCTCTATCCACCCTATCGTAATTCGTTTCCTATCCTCTATCCTATCCTATCCTCTTATCGTATCCTATCCTCTATCCTATCCTCTATCCTATCCTATTCTCTATCCTATCCTATCCTCTATCCTATCCTATCCTCTATCCTATCCTATCCTCTATCCTATCCTATCCTCTATCCTATCCTATCCTCTATCCTATCCTATCCTCAATCCTATTATATCCTCAATCCTAACCTATCCTCTATCCTATCCTAACCTCTATCCTATCCTATCCTATCTTATCCTATCTTATCCTATCCTATCCTCTATCCTATCCTCTATCATATCCTCTATCCTATCCTCTATCGTATGCTCTATCCTTTCCCATCCACTATCCTATTATATCCTCAATCCTAACCTATCCTCTATCATATCCTATCCTCTATCCTATCCTATCCACTATCCTATCCTATCCTCTATCCTATCCTATCCGCTATCCTATCCTATCCCCTATCCTATCCTATTCTCTATCCTATCCTATCCCCTATCCTATCCTATCCTCTATCCTATCCTATCCTCAATCCTAACCTATTCTCTATCCTATCCTATCCTCTATCCTATCCTATCCTCTATCCTATCCTATCCTCTATCCTATCCTATCCTCTATCCTATCCTATCCTCTATCCTATCCAATTCTCTATCCTCTATCCAATCCTATCCTCAATTCTATCCTATCGTCTATCCAATCCTATCCTCAATTCCATCCTATCCTCTATCCTATCCTATCCTATCCTCAATCCTAACCTATTCTCTATCCTATCCTATCCTCTATCCTATCATATCCTCTATGCTATCCTCTATCCTATCCTATCCTCTATCCTATCCTATCCTCTATCCTATCCTATCCTCTATCCTATCCTATCCTCTATCCTATGATATCCTCTATCCTATCCTATCCTCTATCCTATCCTATCCTATCCTATCCTCTATCCTATCCTCTATCCTATCCTCTATCCTATCCTCTATCGTATGCTCTATCCTTTCCTATCCACTATCCTATTATATCCTCAATCCTATCCTATCCTCTATCATATCCTATCCTATCCACTATCCTATCATATCCTCTATCCTATCCTATTCTATCCTGTATCGTATGCTCTATCCTATCCTATCCTCTATTCTATCCTATCCTCTATCCTATCCTATCCTCTATCCTATTCAACTCTCTATCCTCTATCCAATCCTATCCTCATTTCTATCCTATCGTCTAACCAATCCTACCCTCAATTCTATTCTATCCTCTATCCTATCCTATCCTATCCTCTATCCTATCCTATCCTCTATCCTATCCTATCCTTTATCCTATCCTATCATATCCTCTATCCTATCCTATCCTCTATCCTATCCTCTATCCTATCCTCTATCCTATCCTCTATCCTATCCTCTATCCTATCCTATCCTCTATCCTACCCTATCCTCTATCCTATCCTATCCTATCCTCTATCCTATCCTATCCTTTATCCTATCCTATCCTTTATCCTATCCTATCCTCTATCCTATCCCATTAATCCCTTATCCTATCCTCTATCCTATCCAATTCCCTATCCTCTATCCTATCCTATCCTCTATCCTATCCTATCCTTTATCCTATCCTCTATCCTATCATATCCTCTATCCTATCCTATCCTCTATCCTATCCTCTATCCTATCCTCTATCCTATCCTCTATGCTATCCTACTTCTATCCTATCCTATCCTCTATCCTATCCTATCCTCTATCCTATCCTATCCTCTATCCTATCCTATCCTCTATCCTATCCTATCCTCTATCCTATCCTATCCTCAATCCTATCCTATCCTCAATCCTAAATTATCCTCTATCCTATCCTCTATCCTATCCTCTATCCTATCCTATCCTCTATCTTATCCTATCCTCTATGCTATCCTACTTCTATCCTATCCTATCCTCTATCCTATCCTATCCTCTATCCTATCCTATCCTCTATCCTATCCTATCCTCTATCCTATCCTATCCTCTATCCTATCCTATTCTCTATCCTATCCTATCCCCTATCCTATCCTATCATCTATCCTATCCTGTCCTCTATCCTATCCTATCCTCTATCCTATCCTATCCTCTATCCTATCCTATCCTATCCTCAATCCTAACCTATTCTCTATTCTATCCTATCCTCTATCCTAACCTATCCACTATCCTATCCTATCCTCTATCCTATCCTATCCTCTATCCTATCCTCTATCCTATCATATCCTCAATCCTATCCTATCCTCTATCCTATCCTATCCTCTTATCGTATCCTATCCTCTATCCTATCCTCTATCCTATCCTATCCTCTATCCTATCCTATCCTCTATCCTATCCTATCCTCTATCCTATCCTATTCTCTATCCTATCCTATCCTCTATCCTATTCTATCCTATATCGTATGCTCTATCCTATCCTATCCTCTATCCTATCCTATCCTCTATCCTATGCTATCCTCTATCCTATTCTATCCTCAATCCTATCATATCCTCAATCCTATCCTATCCTCTATCCTATCCTATCCTCTATCCTATCCTATCCTCTATCCTATCCTATTCTCTAGCCTGTCCTATCCTCTATCCTATCCTATCCTGTATCGTATGCTCTATCCTATCCTATCCTCTATCCTATACTATCCTCTATCCTATCCTATTCTCTATCCTATCCTATCCTCTATCCTATCCTATCCTATCCTATCCTATCCTATCCTATCCTATTCTATCCTATCCAATCCTATCCTCTATCAGATCCTCTATTAGATCCTCTATCCTATCCTCTATCCTATCCTATCCTCTATCCTATCCTATCCTCTATCCTATCCTATTCTCAATCCTATCCTATCCCCTATCCTATCGTATCCTCTATCCTCTCCTATTCTCTATCCTATCCTATCCTCTATCCTATCCTATCCTGTATCGTATGCTTTATCCTATCCTATCCTCTATCCTATCCTATCCTCTATCGTATACTCTATCCTTTCCTATCCACTATCCTATCCTATCCTCAATCCTATCCTATCCTCTATCATATCCTATCCTCTATCCTATCCTATCCACTATCCTATCCTGTCCTCTATCCTATCCTATCCGCTATCCTATCCTATCCTCTATACTATCCTAATCTCTATCCTATCAATCCCCTATCCTATCCTCTATCGTACCCTATCCTCTAACCTATCCAATTCTCTATCCTATCCTATCCTCTATCCTATCCTATCCTCTATCCTATCCTATCCTCTATCCTATCCTATCCTCTATCCTATCCTATCCTCTATCCTATCCTATCCTCTATCCTATCCTATCCTCTATCCTATCCTATCCTCAATCCTATCCTATCCTCAATCCTAACCTATCCTCTATCCTATCATATCCTCTATCCTATCCTATCCTCTATCCTATCCTATCCTCTATCCTATCCTATCCTCTATCCTATCCTATCCTCTATCCTATCCCATCCTCTATCCTATCCTATCCTCTATTCTATCCTATCCTCTATCCTATCCTATCCTCTATCCTATCCTATCCTCTATCCTCTATCCAATCCTATCCTCAATTCTATCCTATCGTCTATCCAATCCTATCCTCAATTCCATCCTATCCTCTATCCTATCCTATCCTATCCTCAATCCTAACCTATTCTCTATCCTATCCTATCCTCTATCCTATCCTATCCTCTATACTATCCTATCCTCTATCCTATCCTATCCTCTATCCTATCCTATCAATCCCCTATTCTATCCTCTATCCTACCCTATCCTCTATCCTATCCAATTCTCTATCCTCTATCCAATCCTATCCTCAATTCTATCCTATCGTCTATCCAATCCTATCCTCTTATCGTATCCTATCCTCTATCCAATCCACCATCCTATCCTATTCTCTATCCTATCCTTTCCTCTATAATATCGTATCTTCTATCGTATCCTATCCTCTATCCTATCCTATCCAATCTCATATCCTATCGAATCTCATATCCTATTCTATCCTCTATCATATCCTAACCTCTATCGTATCCAGTCTTCGATCCTATCCTCTATCCTATCCTATCCTCTATCCTATCCTATTCTCTAGCCTATCCTATCCTCTATCCTATCCTATCCTGTATCGTATGCTCTATCCTATCCTATCCTCTATCCTATCCTATCCTCTATCCTATCCTATTCTCTATCCTATCCTATCCTATCCTCTATCCTATCCTATCCTATCCTATCCTATCCTAGCCTATCCTATCCTATCCTCTATCCTATCCTATCCTCTATCCTATCCTATTCTCTATCCTATCCTATCCCCTATCCTATCCTATCATCTATCCTATCCTGTCCTCTATCCTATCCTATCCTCTATCCTATCCTATCCTCTATCCTATCCTATCCTATCCTCAATCCTAACCTATTCTCTATTCTATCCTATCCTCTATCCTAACCTATCCACTATCCTATCCTATCCTCTATCCTATCCTATCCTCTATCCTATCATATCCTCAATCCTATCCTATCCTCTATCCTATCCTATCCTCTTATCGTATCCTATCCTCTATCCTATCCTCTATCCTATCCTATCCTCTATCCTATCCTATCCTCTATCCTATCCTATCCTCAATCCTATCCTATCCTCAATCCTAACCTATCCTCTATCCTATCATATCCTCTATCCTATCCTATCCTCTATCCTATCCTATCCTCTATCCTATCCTATCCTCTATCCTATCCTATCCTCTATCCTATCCCATCCTCTATCCTATCCTATCCTCTATTCTATCCTATCCTCTATCCTATCCTATCCTCTATCCTATCCTATCCTCTATCCTATCCTATCCTCTATCCTATCCTATCCTCTATCCTATCCTATCCTCTATCCAATTCTCTATCCTCTATCCAATCCTATCCTCAATTCTATCCTATCGTCTATCCAATCCTATCCTCAATTCCATCCTATCCTCTATCCTATCCTATCCTATCCTCAATCCTAACCTATTCTCTATCCTATCCTATCCTCTATCCTAGCCTGTCCTCTATCCTATCCTCTCCTCTATATTATCCTATCCTCTATCCTATCCTATCCTCTATTCTATCCTATCCTCTATCCTATCCTATCCTCTATGCTATCCTATCCTCTATCCTATCCTATCAATCCCCTATCCTATCCTCTATCCTATCCAATTCTCTATCCTCTATCCAATCCTATCCTCAATTCTATCCTATCGTCTATCCAATCCTATCCTCAATTCCATCCTATCCTCTATCCTATCCTATCCTATCCTCAATCCTAACCTATTCTCTATCCTATCCTATCCTCTATCCTATCCTATCCTCTATCCTATCCTATCCTTTATCCTATCCTCTATCCTATCATATCCTCTATCCTATCCTATCCTCTATCCTATCCTATCCTCTATCCTATCCTATCAATCCCCTATTCTATCCTCTATCCTACCCTATCCTCTATCCTATCCAATTCTCTATCCTCTATCCAATCCTATCCTCAATTCTATCCTATCGTCTATCCAATCCTATCCTCAATTCCATCCTATCCTCTATCCTATCCTATCCTATCCTCAATCCTAACCTATTCTCTATCCTATCCTATCCTCTATCCTAGCCTGTCCTCTATCCTATCCTCTCCTCTATATTATCCTATCCTCTATCCTATCCTATCCTCTATTCTATCCTATCCTCTATCCTATCCTATCCTCTATGCTATCCTATCCTCTATCCTATCCTATCAATCCCCTATCCTATCCTCTATCCTATCCAATTCTCTATCCTCTATCCAATCCTATCCTCAATTCTATCCTATCGTCTATCCAATCCTATCCTCAATTCCATCCTATCCTCTATCCTATCCTATCCTATCCTCAATCCTAACCTATTCTCTATCCTATCCTATCCTCTATCCTACCCTATCCTCTATCCTATCCTATCCTTTATCCTATCCTCTATCCTATCCTATCCTCTATTCTATCCTATCCTCTATCCTATCCTATCCTCTATCCTATCCTATCCTCTATCCTCTATCCAATCCTATCCTCAATTCTATCCTATCGTCTATCCAATCCTATCCTCAATTCCATCCTATCCTCTATCCTATCCTATCCTATCCTCAATCCTAACCTATTCTCTATCCTATCCTATCCTCTATCCTATCCTATCCTCTATACTATCCTATCCTCTATCCTATCCTCTATCCTATCCTATCAATCCCCTATTCTATCCTCTATCCTACCCTATCCTCTATCCTATCCAATTCTCTATCCTCTATCCAATCCTATCCTCAATTCTATCCTATCGTCTATCCAATCCTATCCTCTTATCATATCCTATCCTCTATCCAATCCACCATCCTATCCTATTCTCTATCCTATCCTTTCCTCTATAATATCGTATCTTCTATCGTATCCTATCCTCTATCCTATCCTATCCAATCTCATATCCTATCGAATCTCATATCCTATTCTATCCTCTATCATATCCTAACCTCTATCGTATCCAGTCTTCGATCCTATCCTCTATCCTAACCTATCCTCTATCCTATCCTATCCTCTATCCTATCCTATTCTCTATCCTATCCTATCCTATCCTCTATCCTATCCTATCCTATCCTATCCTATCCTACCCTCTATCCTATCCTATCCTCTATCCTATCCTATTCTCTATCCTATCCTATCCCCTATCCTATCCTATCATCTATCCTATCCTGTCCTCTATCCTATCCTATCCTCTATCCTATCCTATCCTCTATCCTATCCTATCCTATCCTCAATCCTAACCTATTCTCTATTCTATCCTATCCTCTATCCTAACCTATCCACTATCCTATCCTATCCTCTATCCTATCCTATCCTGTATCCTATCCTCCATCCTATCATATCCTCAATCCTATCCTATCCTCTATCCTATCCTATCCTCTTATCGTATCCTATCCTCTATCCTATCCTCTATCCTATCCTATCCTCTATCCTATCCTATCCTCTATCCTATCCTATCCTCAATCCTATCCTATCCTCAATCCTAAATTATCCTCTATCCTATCCTATCCTCTATCCTATCCTATCCTCTATCCTATCCTATCCTCTATCTTATCCTATCCTCTATGCTATCCTACTTCTATCCTATCCTATCCTCTATCCTATCCTATCCTCTATCCTATCCTATCCTCTATCCTATCCTATCCTCTATCCTATCCTATCCTCTATCCTATCCTATCCTCTATCCTATCCTATCCTCTATCCTATCCTATCCTCTATCCTATCCTATCCTGTATCCTATCCTCCATCCTATCATATCCTCAATCCTATCCTATCCTCTATCCTATCCTATCCTCTTATCGTATCCTATCCTCTATCCTATCCTCTATCCTATCCTCTATCCTATCCTATCCTCTATCCTATCCTATCCTCTATCCTATCCTATCCTCAATCCTATCCTATCCTCAATCCTAAATTATCCTCTATCCTATCCTATCCTCTATCCTATCCTATCCTCTATCCTATCCTATCCTCTATCTTATCCTATCCTCTATGCTATCCTACTTCTATCCTATCCTATCCTCTATCCTATCCTATCCTCTATCCTATCCTATCCTCTATCCTATCCTATCCTCTATCCTATCCTATCCTCTATCCTATCCTATCCTCTATCCTATCCTATCCTCTATCCTATCCTATCCTCTATCCTATCCTATCCTCTATCCTATCCTATCCTCTATCCTATCCTATCCTCTATCCTATCCTATCCTCTATCCTATCCTATCCTCTATCCTATCCTATCCTCTATCCTATCCTATCCTCTATCCTCTATCCAATCCTATCCTCAATTCTATCCTATCGTCTATCCAATCCTATCCTCAATTCCATCCTATCCTCTATCCTATCCTATCCTATCCTCAATCCTAACCTATTCTCTATCCTATCCTATCCTCTATCCTATCCTATCCTCTATACTATCCTATCCTCTATCCTATCCTATCCTCTATCCTATCCTATCAATCCCCTATTCTATCCTCTATCCTACCCTATCCTCTATCCTATCCAATTCTCTATCCTCTATCCAATCCTATCCTCAATTCTATCCTATCGTCTATCCAATCCTATCCTCTTATCATATCCTATCCTCTATCCAATCCACCATCCTATCCTATTCTCTATCCTATCCTTTCCTCTATAATATCGTATCTTCTATCGTATCCTATCCTCTATCCTATCCTATCCAATCTCATATCCTATCGAATCTCATATCCTATTCTATCCTCTATCATATCCTAACCTCTATCGTATCCAGTCTTCGATCCTATCCTCTATCCTAACCTATCCTCTATCCTATCCTATCCTCTATCCTATCCTATTCTCTATCCTATCCTATCCTATCCTCTATCCTATCCTATCCTATCCTATCCTATCCTATCCTCTATCCTATCCTATCCTCTATCCTATCCTATTCTCTATCCTATCCTATCCCCTATCCTATCCTATCATCTATCCTATCCTGTCCTCTATCCTATCCTATCCTCTATCCTATCCTATCCTCTATCCTATCCTATCCTATCCTCAATCCTAACCTATTCTCTATTCTATCCTATCCTCTATCCTAACCTATCCACTATCCTATCCTATCCTCTATCCTATCCTATCCTGTATCCTATCCTCTATCCTATCATATCCTCAATCCTATCCTATCCTCTATCCTATCCTATCCTCTTATCGTATCCTATCCTCTATCCTATCCTCTATCCTATCCTATCCTCTATCCTATCCTATCCTCTATCCTATCCTATCCTCAATCCTATCCTATCCTCAATCCTAAATTATCCTCTATCCTATCCTCTATCCTATCCTCTATCCTATCCTATCCTCTATCTTATCCTATCCTCTATGCTATCCTACTTCTATCCTATCCTATCCTCTATCCTATCCTATCCTCTATCCTATCCTATCCTCTATCCTATCCTATCCTCTATCCTATCCTATCCTCTATCCTATCCTATTCTCTATCCTATCCTATCCCCTATCCTATCCTATCATCTATCCTATCCTGTCCTCTATCCTATCCTATCCTCTATCCTATCCTATCCTCTATCCTATCCTATCCTATCCTCAATCCTAACCTATTCTCTATTCTATCCTATCCTCTATCCTAACCTATCCACTATCCTATCCTATCCTCTATCCTATCCTATCCTCTATCCTATCCTCTATCCTATCCTATCCTCTATCCTATCCTATCCTCTATCCTATCCTATCCTCTATCCTATCCTATCCTCTATCCTATCCTATTCTCTATCCTATCCTATCCTCTATCCTATTCTATCCTATATCGTATGCTCTATCCTATCCTATCCTCTATCCTATCCTATCCTCTATCCTATGCTATCCTCTATCCTATTCTATCCTCAATCCTATCATATCCTCAATCCTATCCTATCCTCTATCCTATCCTATCCTCTATCCTATCCTATCCTCTATCCTATCCTATTCTCTAGCCTGTCCTATCCTCTATCCTATCCTATCCTGTATCGTATGCTCTATCCTATCCTATCCTCTATCCTATACTATCCTCTATCCTATCCTATTCTCTATCCTATCCTATCCTCTATCCTATCCTATCCTATCCTATCCTATCCTATCCTATCCTATTCTATCCTATCCAATCCTATCCTCTATCAGATCCTCTATTAGATCCTCTATCCTATCCTCTATCCTATCCTATCCTCTATCCTATCCTATCCTCTATCCTATCCTATTCTCTATCCTATCCTATCCCCTATCCTATCGTATCCTCTATCCTCTCCTATTCTCTATCTTATCTATCCTCTATCCTATCCTATCCTGTATCGTATATTTTATCCTATTCTATCCTCTATCCTATCCTATCCTCTATCGTATACTCTATCCTTTCCTATCCACTATCCTATCCTATCCTCAATCCTATCCTATCCTCTATCATATCCTATCCTCTATCCTATCCTATCCACTATCCTATCCTGTCCTCTATCCTATCCTATCCGCTATCCTATCCTATCCTCTATACTATCCTAATCTCTATCCTATCAATCCCCTATCCTATCCTCTATCGTACCCTATCCTCTAACCTATCCAATTCTCTATCCTCTATCCAATCCTATCCTCAATTCTATTCTATCCTCTATCCTATCCTATCCTATCCTCAATCCTAACCTATTCTCTATCCTATCCTATCCTCTATCCTATCCTATCCTCTATCCTATCCTATCCTCTATCCTATCCTATCCTCTATAATATCGTATCTCCTATCCTATCCTATCCTGTATCGTATGCTCTATCCTATCCTATCCTCTATCCTATCCTATCCTCTATCATATCCTATCCTCTCTCCTATACTATCCTCTATCCTATCCTATCCTCTATCATATCCTATCCTCTATCCTATACTATCCTCTATCCTATCCTATCCTCTATCCCATCCAATCCTCTATCCTATTCTATCCTCAATCCTATCATATCCTCAATCCTATCCTATCCTATACCCTATCCTATCCTCTATCCTATCCTATCCTCTATCCACCCTATCGTAATTCGTTTCCTATCCTCTATCCTATCCTATCCTCTTATCGTATCCTATCCTCTATCCTATCCTCTATCCTATCCTATTCTCTATCCTATCCTATCCTCTATCCTATCCTATCCTCTATCCTATCCTATCCTCTATCCTATCCTATCCTCTATCCTATCCTATCCTCAATCCTATTATATCCTCAATCCTAACCTATCCTCTATCCTATCCTAACCTCTATCCTATCCTATCCTATCTTATCCTATCTTATCCTATCCTATCCTCTATCCTATCCTCTATCATATCCTCTATCCTATCCTCTATCGTATGCTCTATCCTTTCCCATCCACTATCCTATTATATCCTCAATCCTAACCTATCCTCTATCATATCCTATCCTCTATCCTATCCTATCCACTATCCTATCCTATCCTCTATCCTATCCTATCCGCTATCCTATCCTATCCCCTATCCTATCCTATTCTCTATCCTATCCTATCCCCTATCCTATCCTATCCTCTATCCTATCCTATCCTCAATCCTAACCTATTCTCTATCCTATCCTATCCTCTATCCTATCCTATCCTCTATCCTATCCTATCCTCTATCCTATCCTATCCTCTATCCTATCCTATCCTCTATCCTATCCAATTCTCTATCCTCTATCCAATCCTATCCTCAATTCTATCCTATCGTCTATCCAATCCTATCCTCAATTCCATCCTATCCTCTATCCTATCCTATCCTATCCTCAATCCTAACCTATTCTCTATCCTATCCTATCCTCTATCCTATCATATCCTCTATCCTATCCTCTATCCTATCCTATCCTCTATCCTATCCTATCCTCTATCCTATCCTATCCTCTATCCTATCCTATCCTCTATCCTATGATATCCTCTATCCTATCCTATCCTCTATCCTATCCTATCCTATCCTATCCTCTATCCTATCCTCTATCCTATCCTCTATCCTATCCTCTATCGTATGCTCTATCCTTTCCTATCCACTATCCTATTATATCCTCAATCCTATCCTATCCTCTATCATATCCTATCCTATCCACTATCCTATCATATCCTCTATCCTATCCTATTCTATCCTGTATCGTATGCTCTATCCTATCCTATCCTCTATTCTATCCTATCCTCTATCCTATCCTATCCTCTATCCTATTCAACTCTCTATCCTCTATCCAATCCTATCCTCATTTCTATCCTATCGTCTAACCAATCCTACCCTCAATTCTATTCTATCCTCTATCCTATCCTATCCTATCCTCTATCCTATCCTATCCTCTATCCTATCCTATCCTTTATCCTATCCTATCATATCCTCTATCCTATCCTATCCTCTATCCTATCCTCTATCCTATCCTCTATCCTATCCTCTATCCTATCCTCTATCCTATCCTATCCTCTATCCTACCCTATCCTCTATCCTATCCTATCCTATCCTCTATCCTATCCTATCCTTTATCCTATCCTATCCTTTATCCTATCCTATCCTCTATCCTATCCCATTAATCCCTTATCCTATCCTCTATCCTATCCAATTCCCTATCCTCTATCCTATCCTATCCTCTATCCTATCCTATCCTTTATCCTATCCTCTATCCTATCATATCCTCTATCCTATCCTATCCTCTATCCTATCCTCTATCCTATCCTCTATCCTATCCTCTATGCTATCCTACTTCTATCCTATCCTATCCTCTATCCTATCCTATCCTCTATCCTATCCTATCCTCTATCCTATCCTATCCTCTATCCTATTATATCCTCTATCTTATCCTATCCTCTATGCTATCCTACTTCTATCCTATCCTATCCTCTATCCTATCCTATCCTCTATCCTATCCTATCCTATCCTATCCTATGTTATCATATCGTATCCTCTATCCTATCCTCAATCCTATCCTATCCTCTATCCTATCCTATCCTCTAGCCTATCCTATCCTCTATCCTATCCTATCCTCTATCCTATCCTATCCTCTATCCTATCCAATCTTCTGTCCTATCCTCTATCCTATCCTATCCTCTATCCTATCCTATCCTCAATCCTATCCTATCCTCAATCCTATCATATCCTCTATCCTATCCTATCCTCTATCCTATCCTATCCTCTATCGTATGCTCTATCCTATCCTATCCTCTATCCTATCCAATCCCCTATCCTATCCTCTATCCTGTCCTATCCTCTATCCTATCCTATCCTCTATCCTATCCTATCCTCAATCCTATCCTATCCTCAATCCTAACCTATCCTCTATCCTATCCTATCCTCTATCCTATCCTATCCTCTATCCTATCCTATCCTCTATCCTATCCTATCCTCTATCCTATCCTATCCTCTTATCGTATCCTATCCTCTATCCTATCCTATCCTCTATCCTATCCTATCCTCTAGCCTATCCTATCCTCTATCTTATCCTATCCTCTATCCTATCCTATCGTCTATCCTATCCTATTCTCTATCCTATCCTATCCACTATCCTATCCTATCCTCTATCCTATCCTATCCTCTATCCTATCCCATTAATCCCTTATCCTATCCTCTATCCTATCCAATTCTCTATCCTCTATCCTATCCTATCCTCTATCCTATCCAATCTTCTGTCCTATCCTCTATCCTATCCTATCCTCTATCCTATCCTATCCTCAATCCTATCCTATCCTCAATCCTATCATATCCTCTATCCTATCCTATCCTCTATCCTATCCTATCCTCTATTCTATCCTATCCACTATCCTATTCTTCCTCTATCCTATCCTATCCTCTATCCTATCCTATCCTCTATCCTATCCTATCCTATCCTCTATCCTATCCTATCCTCTATCTTATCCTATCCTCTATCCTATCCTACTTCTATCCTATCCTATCCTCTATCCTATCATATCCTCTATCCTATCCTATCCTCTATCCTATCCTATCCTCTATCCTATCCTATCCTCTATCCTATCCTATCCTCTATCCTATCCTACCCTCTATCCTATCATATCCTCTATCCTATCCTCCATCCTATTATATCCTCTATCCTATCCTATCCTCTATCCTATCCTATCCTATCTTATCCTATCTTATCCTATCCTATCCTCTATCCTATCTTCTATCATATCCTCTATCCTATCCTCTATCGTATGCTCTATCCTTTCCCATCCACTATCCTATTATATCCTCAATCCTAACCTATCCTCTATCATATCCTATCCTCTATCCTATCCTATCCACTATCCTATCCTATCCTCTATCCTATCCTATCCGCTATCCTATCCTATCCCCTATCCTATCCTATTCTCTATCCTATCAATCCCCTATGCTATCCTCTATCCTACCCTATCCCCTATCCTATCCAATTCTCTATCCTCTATCCAATCCTATCCTCAATTCTATTCTATCCTCTATCCTATCCTATATCCTCATTCCTAACCTATTATCTATCCTATCCTATCCTCTATCCTATCCTATCCTCTATCCTATCCTATCCTCTATCCTATCCTATCCTCTATCATATCCTATCCTCTATCCTATCCTATCCTCTATCCTATCCTGTCGTCTATCCTATCCTATCCTCTATCCTATCCTATCAATCCCCTATTCTATCCTCTCTCCTACCCTATCCTCTATCCTATCCAATTCTCTATCCTCTATCCAATCCTATCCTCAATTCTATCCTATCGTCTATCCAATCCTATCCTCTTATCGCATCCTATCCTCTATCCAATCCACCATCCTATTGTATTCTCTATCCTATCCTTTCCTCTATAATATCGTATCTTCTATCGTATCCTATCCTCTATCCTATCCTATCCAATCTCATAACCTATCGAATCTCATATCCTATTCTATCCTCTATCATATCCTATCCTCTATCGTATCCAGTCTTCTATCCTATCCTCTATCCTATCCTATCCTCTATCCTATCCTATTCTCTAGCCTATCCTATCCTCTATCCTATCCTATCCTGTATCGTATGCTCTATCCTATCCTATCCTCTATCCTATCCTATCCTCTATCCTATCCTATTCTCTATCCTATCCTATCCTATCCTCTATCCTATCCTATCCTATCCTATCCTATCCTATCCTATCCTATCCTCTATCAGATCCTCTATCAGATCCTCTATCCTATCTTCTATCCTATCCTATCCTCTATCCTATCCTATCCTCTATCCTATCCTATTCTCTATCCTATCCTATCCCCTATCCTATCCTATCCTCTATCCTATCCTATCCTCAATCCTAACCTATTCTCTATCCTATCCTATCCTCTATCCTATCCTATCCTCTATCCTATCCTATCCTCTATCCTATCCTATCCTCTATCCTATCCTATCCTCTATCCTATCCTATCCTCTATCCTATCCTATCCTCTATCCTATCCTATCCTCTATCCTATCCTATCCTCTATCCTATCCTATCCTCTATCCTATCCTATCCTCTATCCTATCCTCTATCCTATCCTCTATCCTATCATATCCTCAATCCTATCCTATCCTCTATCCTATCCTATCCTCTTATCGTATCCTATCCTCTATCCTATCCTCTATCCTATCCTATCCTCTATCCTATCCTATCCTCTATCCTATCCTATCCTCAATCCTATCCTATCCTCAATCCTAACCTATCCTCTATCCTATCATATCCTCTATGATATCCTATCCTCTATCCTATCCTATACTCTATCCTATCCTATCCTCTATCCTATCCTATCCTCTATCCTATCCCATCCTCTATCCTATCCTATCCTCTATTCGATCCTATCCTCTATCCTATCCTATCCTCTATCCTATCCTATCCTCTATCCTCTATCCAATCCTATCCTATCGTCTATCCAATCCTATCCTCAATTCCATCCTATCCTCTATCCTATCCTATCGTATCCTCAATCCTAACCTATTCTCTATCCTATCCTATCCTCTATCCTATCCTATCCTCTATACTATCCTATCCTCTATGCTATCCTATCCTCTATCCTATCCTATCCTCTATCCTATCCTATCCTCTATCCTATCCTATCCTCTATCCTATCCTATCCTCTATCCTATCCTATCCTCTATTCTATCCTATCCACTATCCTATTCTTCCTCTATCCTATCCTATCCTCTATCCTATCCTATCCTCTATCCTATCCTATCCTCTATCCTATCCTATCCTATCCTATCCTCTATCCTATCCTATCCTCTATCCTACCCTCTATCCTATCCTCTATCCTATCCTCTATCCTATCCTCTATCGTATGCTCTATCCTTTCCTATCCACTATCCTATTATATCCTCAATCCTATCCTATCCTCTATCATATCCTATCCTCTATCCTATCCTATCCACTATCCTATCCTATCCTCCATCCTATCCTATCCGCTATCCTATCCTATCCTCTATCCTATCCTATTCTCTATCCTATCAATCCCCTATGCTATCCTCTATCCTACCCTATCCTCTATCCTATCCAATTCTCTATCCTCCATCCAATCCTATTCTCAATTCTATCCTATCGTCTATCCAATCCTATCCTCAATTCCATCCTATCCTCTATCCTATCCTATCCTATCCTCAATCCTAACCTATTCTCTATCCTATCCTATCCTCTATCCTATCATATCCTCTATCCTATCCTCTATCCTATCCTATCCTCTATCCTATCCTATCCTCTATCCTATCCTATCCTCTATCCTATGATATCCTCTATCCTATCCTATCCTCTATCCTATCCTATCCTATCCTATCCTCTATCCTATCCTCTATCCTATCCTCTATCCTATCCTCTATCGTATGCTCTATCCTTTCCTATCCACTATCCTATTATATCCTCAATCCTATCCTATCCTCTATCATATCCTATCCTATCCACTATCCTATCATATCCTCTATCCTATCCTATTCTATCCTGTATCGTATGCTCTATCCTATCCTATCCTCTATTCTATCCTATCCTCTATCCTATCCTATCCTCTATCCTATTCAACTCTCTATCCTCTATCCAATCCTATCCTCATTTCTATCCTATCGTCTAACCAATCCTATCCTCAATTCTATTCTATCCTCTATCCTATCCTATCCTATCCTCTATCCTATCCTATCCTCTATCCTATTCTATCCTTTATCCTATCCTCTATCCTATCATATCCTCTATCCTATCCTATCCTCTATGCTATCCTCTATCCTATCCTCTATCCTATCATATCCTCTATCCTATCCTATCCTCTATCCTATCCTATCCTCTATCCTACCCTATCCTATCCTCTATCCTATCCTATCCTATCCTCTATCCTATCCTATCCTTTATCCTATCCTATCCTTTATCCTATCCTATCCTCTATCCTATCCCATTAATCCCTTATCCTATCCTCTATCCTATCCAATTCTCTATCCTCTATCCTATCCTATCCTCTATCCTATCCTATCCTCTATCCTATCCTATCCTTTATCCTATCCTCTATCCTATCATATCCTCTATCCTATCCTATCCTCTATCTTATCCTCTATCCTATCCTCTATCCTATCCTATCCTCTATCTTATCCTATCCTCTATGCTATCCTACTTCTATCCTATCCTATCCTCTATCCTATCCTATCCTCTATCCTATCCTATCCTCTATCCTATCCTATCCTCTATCCTATCCTATCCTCTATCCTATCCTATCCTCTATATTATCCTATCCTCTATCCTATCCTATCCTCTATTCTATCCTATCCTCTATCCTATCCTCTGTCCTATCCTATCCTCTATCCTATCCTATCCTCTATCCTATCCTATCAATCCCCTATCCTATCCTCTATCCTATCCAATTCTCTATCCTCTATCCAATCCTATCCTCAATTCTATCCTATCGTCTATCCAATCCTATCCTCAATTCCATCCTATCCTCTCTCCTATCCTATCCTATCCTCAATCCTAACCTATTCTCTATCCTATCCTATCCTCTATCCTACCCTATCCTCTATCCTATCCTATCCTTTATCCTATCCTCTATCCTATCATATCCTCTATCCTATCCTATCCTCCATCCTATCCTCTATCCTATGCTCTATCCTATCCTCTATGCTATCCTACTTCTATCCTATCCTATCCTCTATCCTATCCTATCCTCTATCCTATCCTATCCTCTATCCTATCCTATCCTCTATCCTATCCTATCCTCTATCCTATCATATCCTCTATCTTATCCTATCCTCTATGCTATCCTACTTCTATCCTATCCAATCCTCTATCCTATCCTATCCTCTATCCTATCCTATCCTCTATCCTATCCTATCCTATCCTATCCTATGTTATCATATCGTATCCTCTATCCTATCCTCAATCCTATCCTATCCTCTATCCTATCCTATCCTCTAGCCTATCCTATCCTCTATCCTATCCTATCCTCTATCCTATCCTATCCTCTATCCTATCCAATCTTCTGTCCTATCCTCTATCCTATCCTATCCTCTATCCTATCCTATCCTCAATCCTATTCTATCCTCAATCCTATCATATCCTCTATCCTATCCTATCCTCTATCCTATCCTATCCTCTATCGTATGCTCTATCCTATCCTATCCTCTATCCTATCCAATCCCCTATCCTATCCTCTATCCTGTCCTATCCTCTATCCTATCCTATCCTCTATCCTATCCTATCCTCAATCCTATCCTATCCTCAATCCTAACCTATCCTCTATCCTATCCTATCCTCTATCCTATCCTATCCTCTATCCTATCCTATCCTCTATCCTATCCTATCCTCTATCCTATCCTATCCTCTTATCGTATCCTATCCTCTATCCTATCCTATCCTCTATCCTATCCTATCCTCTAGCCTATCCTATCCTCTATCTTATCCTATCCTCTATCCTATCCTATCGTCTATCCTATCCTATTCTCTATCCTATCCTATCCACTATCCTATCCTATCCTCTATCCTATCCTATCCTCTATCCTATCCCATTAATCCCTTATCCTATCCTCTATCCTATCCAATTCTCTATCCTCTATCCTATCCTATCCTCTATCCTATCCTATCCTTTATCCTATCCTCTATCCTATCATATCCTCTATCCTATCCTATCCTCTATCCTATCCTCTATCCTATCCTCTATCCTATCCTATCCTCTATCTTATCCTATCCTCTATGCTATCCTACTTCTATCCTATCCTATCCTCTATCCTATCCTATCCTCTATCCTATCCTATCCTCTATCCTATCCTATCCTCTATCCTATCCTATCCTCTATATTATCCTATCCTCTATCCTATCCTATCCTCTATTCTATCCTATCCTCTATCCTATCCTATCCTCTATCCTATCCTATCTTCTATCCTATCCTATCAATCCCCTATCCTATCCTCTATCCTATCCAATTCTCTATCCTCTATCCAATCCTATCCTCAATTCTATCCTATCGTCTATCCAATCCTATCCTCAATTCCATCCTATCCTCTATCCTATCCTATCCTATCCTCAATCCTAACCTATTCTCTATCCTATCCTATCCTCTATCCTACCCTATCCTCTATCCTATCCTATCCTTTATCCTATCCTCTATCCTATCATATCCTCTATCCTATCCTATCCTCTATCCTATCCTCTATCCTATGCTCTATCCTATCCTCTATCCTATCCTATCCTCTATCTTATCCTATCCTCTATGCTATCCTACTTCTATCCTATCCTATCCTCTATCCTATCCTATCCTCTATCCTATCCTATCCTCTATCCTATCCTATCCTCTATCCTATCCTATCCTCTATCCTATCCTATCCTCTATCTTATCCTATCCTCTATCCTATCCTATCCTCTATCCTATCCTATCCTCTTATCGTATCCTATCCTCTATCCTATTCTATCCTCTATCCTATCCTATCCTCTAGCCTATCCTATCCTCTATCTTATCCTATCCTCTATCCTATCCTATCGTCTATCCTATCCTATTCTCTATCCTATCCTATCCACTATCCTATCCTATCCTCTATCCTATCATATCCTCTATCCTATCCTATCCTCTATCCTATCCTATCCTATCCTCTATCCTATCCTATCCTTTATCCTATCCTATCCTTTATCCTATCCTATCCTTTATCCTATCCTATCCTCTATCCTATCCTATTAATCCCTTATCCTATCCTCTATCCTATCCAATTCTCTATACTCTATCCAATCCTATCCACAATTCTATCCTATCGTCTGTCCAATCCTATCCTCAATTCCATCCTATCCTCTATCCTATCCTATCCTATCCTCAATCCTAACCTATTCTCTATCCTATCCTATCCTCTATCCTATCCTATCCTTTATCCTATCCTATCCTCTATCCTATCCTATTAATCCCTTATCCTATCCTCTATCCTATCCTATCCTCTATCTTATCCTATTAATCCCTTATCCTATCCTCTATCCTATCATATCCTCTATCCTATCCTCTATCCTATCCTATCCTCTATCCTATCCTATCCTCTATCCTATCCTATCCTCTATCCTATCCTATCCTCTATCCTATCCTCTATCGTATGCTCTATCCTTTCCTATCCACTATCCTATTATATGATCAATCCTATCCTATCCTCTATCATATCCTATCCTCTATCCTATCCTATCCACTATCCTATCCTATCCTCCATCCTATCCTATCCGCTATCCTATCCTATCCTCTATCCTATCCTATTCTCTATCCTATCAATCCCCTATGCTATCCTCTATCCTACCCTATCCTCTATCCTATCCAATTCTCTATCCTCTATCCAATCCTATCCTCAATTCTATCCTATCGTCTATCCAATCCTATCCTCAATTCCATCCTATCCTCTATCCTATCCTATCCTATCCTCAATCCTAACCTATTCTCTATCCTATCCTATCCTCTATCCTATCCTATCCTCTATCCTATCCTACCCTCTATCCTATCATATCCTCTATCCTATCCTCCATCCTATTATACCCTCTATCCTATCCTATCCTCTATCCTATCCTATCCTCTATCGTATCCTATCCTCTATGCTATCCTATCCTCTATCCTATCCTATCCTCTATTCTATCCTATCCTCTATCCTATCCTATCCTCTATCCTATTCAACTCTCTATCCTTTATCCAATCCTATCCTCATTTCTATCCTATCGTCTAACCAATCCTATCCTCTATCCTATCCTATCCTCTATCCTATTCAACTCTCTATCCTATATCCAATCCTATCCTCATTTCTATCCTATCGTCTAACCAATCCTATCCTCAATTCTATTCTATCCTCTATCCTATCCTATCCTATCCTATCCTCTATCCTATCCTATCCTCTATCCTATCCTATCCTCTATCCTATCCTATCCTTTATCCTATCCTCTATCCTATCCTATCCTCTATCCTATCCTATCCTCTATCTTATCCTATTAATCCCTTATCCTATCCTCTATCCTATCATATCCTCTATCCTATCCTATCCTCTATCTTATCCTATCCTCTATCCTATCCTATCCTCTATCCTATCCTATCCTCTATCCTATCCTATCCTCTATCCTATCCGACCCTCTATCCTATCATATCCTCTATCCTATCCTCCATCCTATTATATCCTCTATCCTATCCTGTCCTCTATCCTATCCTATCCTCTATCGTATCCTATCCTCTATGCTATCCTATCCTCTATCCTATCCTATCCTCTATCCTCTCCTATCCTCTATCCTATCCTATCCTCTATCCTATCCTATCCTCTATCCTATCCTATCCTCTATTCTATCCTATCCACTATCCTATTCTTCCTCTATCCTATCCTATCCTCTATCCTATCCTATCCTCTATCCTATCCTATCCTATCCTCTATCCTATCCTATCCTCTATCTTATCCTATCCTCTATCCTATCCTACTTCTATCCTATCCTATCCTCTATCCTATCATATCCTCTATCCTATCCTATCCTCTATCCTATCCTATCCTCTATCCTATCCTATCCTCTATCCTATCCTATCCTCTATCCTATCCTACCCTCTATCCTATCATATCCTCTATCCTATCCTCCATCCTATTATATCCTCTATCCTATCCTATCCTCTATCCTATCCTACCCTCTATCCTATCATATCCTCTATCCTATCCTCCATCCTATTATACCCTCTATCCTATCCTATCCTCTATCCTATCCTATCCTCTATCGTATCCTATCCTCTATGCTATCCTATCCTCTATCCTATCCTATCCTCTATCCTATCCTATCCTCTATCCTATCCTATCCTCTATCCTATCCTATCCTCTATTCTATCCTATCCACTATCCTATTCTTCCTCTATCCTATCCTATCCTCTATCCTATCCTATCCTCTATCCTATCATATCCTCTATCCTATCCTCTATCCTATCCTATCCTCTTATCGTATCCTATCCTCTATCCTATCCTATCCTCTATCCTATCCTATCCTCTAGCCTATCCTATCCTCTATCTTATCCTATCCTCTATCCTATCCTATCGTCTATCCTATCCTATTCTCTATCCTATCCTATCCACTATCCTATCCTATCCTCTATCCTATCCTATCCTCTATCCTATCCCATTAATCCCTTATCCTATCCTCTATCCTATCCAATTCTCTATCCTCTATCCTATCCTATCCTCTATCCTATCCTATCCTTTATCCTATCCTCTATCCTATCCTATCCTTTATCCTATCCTCTATCCTATCATATCCTCTATCCTATCCTATCCTCTATCCTATCCTCTATCCTATCCTGTATCCTATCCTATCCTCTATCTTATCCTATCCTCTATGCTATCCTACTTCTGTCCTATCCTATCCTCTATCCTATCCTATCCTCTATCCTATCCTATCCTCTATCCTATCCTATCCTCTATATTATCCTATCCTCTATCCTATCCTATCCTCTATTCTATCCTATCCTCTATCCTATCCTATCCTCTATCCTATCCTATCTTCTATCCTATCCTATCAATCCCCTATCCTATCCTCTATCCTATCCAATTCTCTATCCTCTATCCAATCCTATCCTCAATTCTATCCTATCGTCTATCCAATCCTATCCTCAATTCCATCCTATCCTCTATCCTATCCTATCCTATCCTCAATCCTAACCTATTCTCTATCCTATCCTATCCTCTATCCTACCCTATCCTCTATCCTATCCTATCCTTTATCCTATCCTCTATCCTATCATATCCTCTATCCTATCCTATCCTCTATCCTATGTTCTATCCTATCCTCTATCCTATCCTATCCTCTATCTTATCCTATCCTCTATGCTATCCTACTTCTATCCTATCCTATCCTCTATCCTATCCTATCCTCTATCCTATCCTATCCTCTATCTTATCCTATCCTCTATGCTATCCTACTTCTATCCTATCCTATCCTCTATCCTATCCTATCCTCTATCCTATCCTATATCCTATCCTATCCTCTATCCTATCCTATCCTCTATCCTATCCTATCCTCTATCCTATCCTATCCTATGTTATCATATCGTATCCTCTATCCTATCCTCAATCCTATCCTATCCTCTATCCTATCCTATCCTCTAGCCTATCCTATCCTCTATCCTATCCTATCCTCTATCCTATCCTATCCTCTATCCTATCCAATCTTCTGTCCTATCCTCTATCCTATCCTATCCTCTATCCTATCCTATCCTCAATCCTATCCTATCCTCAATCCTATCATATCCTCTATCCTATCCTATCCTCTATCCTATCCGATCCTCTATCGTATGCTCTATCCTATCCTATCCTCTATCCTATCCAATCCCCTATCCTATCCTCTATCCTGTCCTATCCTCTATCCTATCCTATCCTCTATCCTATCCTATCCTCAATCCTATCCTATCCTCAATCCTAACCTATCCTCTATCCTATCCTATCCTCTATCCTATCCTATCCTCTATCCTATCCTATCCTCTATCCTATCCTATCCTCTATCCTATCCTATCCTCTATCCTATCCTATCCTCTTATCGTATCCTATCCTCTATCCTATTCTATCCTCTATCCTATCCTATCCTCTAGCCTATCCTATCCTCTATCTTATCCTATCCTCTATCCTATCCTATCCTCTATCTTATCCTACTAATCCCTTATCCTATCCTCTATCCTATCATATCCTCTATCCTATCCTCTATCCTATCCTATCCTCTATCCTATCCTATCCTCTATCCTATCCTATCCTCTATCCTATCCTATCCTCTATCCTATCCTATCCTCTATCCTATCCTATCCTATCCTATCCTCTATCCTATCCTCTATCCTATCCTCTATCGTATGCTCTATCCTTTCCTATCCACTATCCTATTATATCCTCAATCCTATCCTATCCTCTATCATATCCTATCCTCTATCCTATCCTATCCACTATCCTATCCTATCCTCCATCCTATCCTATCCGCTATCCTATCCTATCCTCTATCCTATCCTATTCTCTATCCTATCAATCCCCTATGCTATCCTCTATCCTACCCTATCCTCTATCCTATCCAATTCTCTATCCTCTATCCAATCCTATCCTCAATTCTATCCTATCGTCTATCCAATCCTATCCTCAATTCCATCCTATCCTCTATCCTATCCTATCCTATCCTCAATCCTAACCTATTCTCTATCCTATCCTATCCTCTATCCTATCATATCCTCTATCCTATCCTCTATCCTATCCTATCCTCTATCCTATCCTATCCTCTATCCTATCCTATCCTCTATCCCATCCTATCCTCTATCCTATCCTATCCTATCCTATCCTCTATACTATCCTCTATCCTATCATCTATCGTATGCTCTATCCTTTCCTATCCACTATCCTATTATATCCTCAATCCTATCCTATCCTCTATCATATCCTATCCTCTATCCTATCCTATCCACTATCCTATCATATCCTCTATCCTATCCTATTCTATCCTGTATCGTATGCTCTATCCTATCCTATCCTCTATTCTATCCTATCCTCTATCCTATCCTATCCTCTATCCTATTCAACTCTCTATCCTCTATCCAATCCTATCCTCATTTCTATCCTATCGTCTAACCAATCCTATCCTCAATTCTATTCTATCCTCTATCCTATCCTATCCTATCCTCTATCCTATCCTATCCTCTATCCTATCCTATCCTCTATCCTATCCTATCCTTTATCCTATCCTCTATCCTATCCTATCCTCTATCCTATCCTATCCTCTATCTTATCCTATTAATCCCTTATCCTATCCTCTATCCTATCATATCCTCTATCCTATCCTATCCTCTATCTTATCCTATCCTCTATCCTATCCTATCCTCTATCCTATCCTATCCTCTATCCTATAGTATCCTCTATCTTATCCTATCCTCTATCCTATCCTACTTCTATCCTATCCTATCCTCTATCCTATCATATCCTCTATCCTATCCTATCCTCTATCCTATCCTATCCTCTATCCTATCCTATCCTCTATCCTATCCTATCCTCTATCCTATCCTACCCTCTATCCTATCATATCCTCTATCCTATCCTCCATCCTATTATATCCTCTATCCTATCCTATCCTCTATCCTATCCTATCCTCTATCGTATCCTATCCTCTATGCTATCCTATCCTCTATCCTATCCTATCCTCTATCCTATCCTATCCTCTATCCTATCCTATCCTCTATCCTATCCTATCCTCTATCCTATCCTATCCTCTATCCTATCCTATCCTATCCTCTATCCTATCCTATCCTCTATCTTATCCTATCCTCTATCCTATCCTACTTCTATCCTATCCTATCCTCTATCCTATCATATCCTCTATCCTATCCTATCCTCTATCCTATCCTATCCTCTATCCTATCCTATCCTCTATCCTATCCTATCCTCTATCCTATCCTACCCTCTATCCTATCATATCCTCTATCCTATCCTCCATCCTATTATATCCTCTATCCTATCCTATCCTCTATCCTATCCTATCCTCTATCGTATCCTATCCTCTATGCTATCCTATCCTCTATCCTATCCTATCCTCTATCCTATCCTATCCTCTATCCTATCCTATCCTCTATCCTATCCTATCCTCTATCCTATCCTATCCTCTATCCTATCCTATCCTCTATTCTATCCTATCCACTATCCTATTCTTCCTCTATCCTATCCTATCCTCTATCCTATCCTATCCTCTATCCTATCATATCCTCTATCCTATCCTCTATCCTATCCTATCCACTATCCTATCCTATCCTCTATCCTATCCTATCCTCTATCCTATCCTATCCTCTATCCTATCCTATCCTCTTATCGTATCCTATCCTCTATCCTATCCTATCCTCTATCCTATCCTATCCTCTAGCCTATCCTATCCTCTATCTTATCCTATCCTCTATCCTATCCTATCGTCTATCCTATCCTATTCTCTATCCTATCCTATCCACTATCCTATCCTATCCTCTATCCTATCCTATCCTCTATCCTATCCCATTAATCCCTTATCCTATCCTCTATCCTATCCAATTCTCTATCCTCTATCCTATCCTATCCTCTATCCTATCCTATCCTTTATCCTATCCTCTATCCTATCATATCCTCTATCCTATCCTATCCTCTATCCTATCCTCTATCCTATCCTATCCTCTATCTTATCCTATCCTCTATGCTATCCTACTTCTATCCTATCCTATCCTCTATCCTATCCTATCCTCTATCCTATCCTATCCTCTATCCTATCCTATCCTCTATATTATCCTATCCTCTATCCTATCCTATCCTCTATTCTATCCTATCCTCTATCCTATCCTATCCTCTATCCTATCCTATCTTCTATCCTATCCTATCAATCCCCTATCCTATCTTCTATCCTATCCAATTCTCTATCCTCTATCCAATCCTATCCTCAATTCTATCCTATCGTCTATCCAATCCTATCCTCAATTCCATCCTATCCTCTATCCTATCCTATCCTATCCTCAATCCTAACCTATTCTCTATCCTATCCTATCCTCTATCCTACCCTATCCTCTATCCTATCCTATCCTTTATCCTATCCTCTATCCTATCATATCCTCTATCCTATCCTATCCTCTATCCTATCCTCTATCCTATGCTCTATCCTATCCTCTATCCTATCCTATCCTCTATCTTATCCTATCCTCTATGCTATCCTACTTCTATCCTATCCTATCCTATCCTCTATCCTATCCTCTATCCTATCCTCTATCGTATGCTCTATCCTTTCCTATCCACTATCCTATTATATCCTCAATCCTATCCTATCCTCTATCATATCCTATCCTCTATCCTATCCTATCCACTATCCTATCCTATCCTCCATCCTATCCTATCCGCTATCCTATCCTATCCTCTATCCTATCCTATTCTCTATCCTATCAATCCCCTATGCTATCCTCTATCCTACCCTATCCTCTATCCTATCCAATTCTCTATCCTCTATCCAATCCTATCCTCAATTCTATCCTATCGTCTATCCAATCCTATCCTCAATTCCATCATATCCTCTATCCTATCCTATCCTCTATCCTATCCAATCTTCTGTCCTATCCTCTATCCTATCCTATCCTCTATCCTATCCTATCCTCAATCCTATCCTATCCTCAATCCTATCATATCCTCTATCCTATCCTATCCTCTATCCTATCCTATCCTCTATCGTATGCTCTATCCTATCCTATCCTCTATCCTATCCAATCCCCTATCCTATCCTCTATCCTGTCCTATTATCTATCCTATCCTATCCTCTATCCTATCCTATCCTCAATCCTATCCTATCCTCAATCCTAACCTATCCTCTATCCTATCCTATCCTCTATCCTATCCTATCCTCTATCCTATCCTATCCTCTATCCTATCCTATCCTCTATCCAATCCTATCCTCTATCCTATCCTATCCTCTTATCGTATCCTATCCTCTATCCTATCCTATCCTCTATCCTATCCTATCCTCTATCCTATCCTATCCTCTGTCCTATCCTATCCTCTATCCTATCGTACCCTCTATCCTATCATATCCTCTATCCTATCCTCCATCCTATTATATCCTCTATCCTATCCTATCCTCTATCCTATCCTATCCTCTATCGTATCCTATCCTCTATGCTATCCTATCCTCTATCCTATCCTATCCTCTATCCTATCCAATCTTCTGTCCTATCCTCTATACTATCCTATCCTCTATCCTATCCTATCCTCAATCCTATCCTATCCTCAATCCTATCATATCCTCTATCCTATCCTATCCTCTATCCTATCCTCTATCCTATCCTCTATCGTATGCTCTATCCTTTCCTATCCACTATCCTATTATATCCTCAATCCTATCCTATCCTCTATCATATCCTATCCTCTATCCTATCCTATCCACTATCCTATCATATCGTCTATCCTATCCTATTCTATCCTGTATCGTATGCTCTATCCTATCCTATCCTCTATTCTATCCTATCCTCTATCCTATCCTATCCTCTATCCTATTCAACTCTCTATCCTCTATCCAATCCTATCCTCATTTCTATCCTATCGTCTAACCAATCCTATCCTCAATTCTATTCTATCCTCTATCCTATCCTATCCTATCCTCTATCCTATCCTATCCTCTATCCTATCCTATCCTCTATCCTATCCTATCCTCTATATTATCCTATCCTCTATCCTATCCTATCCTCTATCCTATCCTATCCTCTATCCTATCCTATCCTCTATCCTATCCTATCCTCTATCCTATCCTATCCTCTATCCTATCCTATCAATCCCCTATCCTATCCTCTATCCTATCCAATTCTCTATCCTCTATCCAATCCTATCCTCAATTCTATCCTATCGTCTATTCAATCCTATCCTCAATTCCATCCTATCCTCTATCCTATCCTATCCTATCCTCAATCCTAACCTATTCTCTATCCTATCCTATCCTCTATCCTATCCTATCCTCTATCCTATCCTATCCTTTATCCTATCCTCTATCCTATCCTATCCTCTATCCTATCCTATCCTCTATCCTATCCTATCCTCTATCCTATCCTATCCTCTATCCTATCCTATCCTCTATCCTATCCTATCCTCTATCCTATCCTATCCTCTATCCTATCCTATCCTCTATCCTATCCAATCTTCTGTCCTATCCTATCCTCTATTCTATCCTATCCTATCCTCTATCCTATCCTATCCTCTATCCTATCCTATCCTCTATCCTATCCTATCCTCTATCCTATCCAATCTTCTGTCCTATCCTCTATACTATCCTATCCTCTATCCTATCCTATCCTCAATCCTATCCTATCCTCAATCCTATCATATCCTCTATCCTATCCTATCCTCTATCCTATCCTATCCTCTATCGTATGCTCTATCCTATCCTATCCTCTATGCTATCCAATCCCCTATCCTATCCTCTATCCTATCCTATCCTCTATCATATCCTATCCTCTATCCTATCCTATCCACTATCCTATCCTATCCTCCATCCTATCCTATCCTCTATCCTATCATATCCTCTATCCTATCCTATCCTCTATCGTATCCTATCCTCTATGCTATCCTATCCTCTATCCTATCCTATCCTCTATCCTATCCTATCCTCTATCCTATCCTATCCTCTATCCTATCCTATCCTCTATCCTATCCTATCCTCTATCCTATCCTATCCTCTATTCTATCCTATCCACTATCCTATTCTTCCTCTATCCTATCCTATCCTCTATCCTATCCTATCCTCTATCCTATCATATCCTCTATCCTATCCTCTATCCTATCCTATCCACTATCCTATCCTATCCTCTATCCTATCCTATCCTCTATCCTATCCTATCCTCTATCCTATCCTATCCTCTTATCGTATCCTATCCTCTATCCTATCCTATCCTCTATCCTATCCTATCCTCTAGCCTATCCTATCCTCTATCTTATCCTATCCTCTATCCTATCCTATCGTCTATCCTATCCTATTCTCTATCCTATCCTATCCACTATCCTATCCTATCCTCTATCCTATCCTATCCTCTATCCTATCCCATTAATCCCTTATCCTATCCTCTATCCTATCCAATTCTCTATCCTCTATCCTATCCTATCCTCTATCCTATCCTATCCTTTATCCTATCCTCTATCCTATCATATCCTCTATCCTATCCTATCCTCTATCCTATCCTCTATCCTATCCTATCCTCTATCTTATCCTATCCTCTATGCTATCCTACTTCTATCCTATCCTATCCTCTATCCTATCCTATCCTCTATCCTATCCTATCCTCTATCCTATCCTATCCTCTATATTATCCTATCCTCTATCCTATCCTATCCTCTATTCTATCCTATCCTCTATCCTATCCTATCCTCTATCCTATCCTATCTTCTATCCTATCCTATCAATCCCCTATCCTATCTTCTATCCTATCCAATTCTCTATCCTCTATCCAATCCTATCCTCAATTCTATCCTATCGTCTATCCAATCCTATCCTCAATTCCATCCTATCCTCTATCCTATCCTATCCTATCCTCAATCCTAACCTATTCTCTATCCTATCCTATCCTCTATCCTACCCTATCCTCTATCCTATCCTATCCTTTATCCTATCCTCTATCCTATCATATCCTCTATCCTATCCTATCCTCTATCCTATCCTCTATCCTATGCTCTATCCTATCCTCTATCCTATCCTATCCTCTATCTTATCCTATCCTCTATGCTATCCTACTTCTATCCTATCCTATCCTATCCTCTATCCTATCCTCTATCCTATCCTCTATCGTATGCTCTATCCTTTCCTATCCACTATCCTATTATATCCTCAATCCTATCCTATCCTCTATCATATCCTATCCTCTATCCTATCCTATCCACTATCCTATCCTATCCTCCATCCTATCCTATCCGCTATCCTATCCTATCCTCTATCCTATCCTATTCTCTATCCTATCAATCCCCTATGCTATCCTCTATCCTACCCTATCCTCTATCCTATCCAATTCTCTATCCTCTATCCAATCCTATCCTCAATTCTATCCTATCGTCTATCCAATCCTATCCTCAATTCCATCATATCCTCTATCCTATCCTATCCTCTATCCTATCCAATCTTCTGTCCTATCCTCTATCCTATCCTATCCTCTATCCTATCCTATCCTCAATCCTATCCTATCCTCAATCCTATCATATCCTCTATCCTATCCTATCCTCTATCCTATCCTATCCTCTATCGTATGCTCTATCCTATCCTATCCTCTATCCTATCCAATCCCCTATCCTATCCTCTATCCTGTCCTATTATCTATCCTATCCTATCCTCTATCCTATCCTATCCTCAATCCTATCCTATCCTCAATCCTAACCTATCCTCTATCCTATCCTATCCTCTATCCTATCCTATCCTCTATCCTATCCTATCCTCTATCCTATCCTATCCTCTATCCAATCCTATCCTCTATCCTATCCTATCCTCTTATCGTATCCTATCCTCTATCCTATCCTATCCTCTATCCTATCCTATCCTCTATCCTATCCTATCCTCTGTCCTATCCTATCCTCTATCCTATCGTACCCTCTATCCTATCATATCCTCTATCCTATCCTCCATCCTATTATATCCTCTATCCTATCCTATCCTCTATCCTATCCTATCCTCTATCGTATCCTATCCTCTATGCTATCCTATCCTCTATCCTATCCTATCCTCTATCCTATCCAATCTTCTGTCCTATCCTCTATACTATCCTATCCTCTATCCTATCCTATCCTCAATCCTATCCTATCCTCAATCCTATCATATCCTCTATCCTATCCTATCCTCTATCCTATCCTCTATCCTATCCTCTATCGTATGCTCTATCCTTTCCTATCCACTATCCTATTATATCCTCAATCCTATCCTATCCTCTATCATATCCTATCCTCTATCCTATCCTATCCACTATCCTATCATATCGTCTATCCTATCCTATTCTATCCTGTATCGTATGCTCTATCCTATCCTATCCTCTATTCTATCCTATCCTCTATCCTATCCTATCCTCTATCCTATTCAACTCTCTATCCTCTATCCAATCCTATCCTCATTTCTATCCTATCGTCTAACCAATCCTATCCTCAATTCTATTCTATCCTCTATCCTATCCTATCCTATCCTCTATCCTATCCTATCCTCTATCCTATCCTATCCTCTATCCTATCCTATCCTCTATATTATCCTATCCTCTATCCTATCCTATCCTCTATCCTATCCTATCCTCTATCCTATCCTATCCTCTATCCTATCCTATCCTCTATCCTATCCTATCCTCTATCCTATCCTATCAATCCCCTATCCTATCCTCTATCCTATCCAATTCTCTATCCTCTATCCAATCCTATCCTCAATTCTATCCTATCGTCTATTCAATCCTATCCTCAATTCCATCCTATCCTCTATCCTATCCTATCCTATCCTCAATCCTAACCTATTCTCTATCCTATCCTATCCTCTATCCTATCCTATCCTCTATCCTATCCTATCCTTTATCCTATCCTCTATCCTATCCTATCCTCTATCCTATCCTATCCTCTATCCTATCCTATCCTCTATCCTATCCTATCCTCTATCCTATCCTATCCTCTATCCTATCCTATCCTCTATCCTATCCTATCCTCTATCCTATCCTATCCTCTATCCTATCCAATCTTCTGTCCTATCCTATCCTCTATTCTATCCTATCCTATCCTCTATCCTATCCTATCCTCTATCCTATCCTATCCTCTATCCTATCCTATCCTCTATCCTATCCAATCTTCTGTCCTATCCTCTATACTATCCTATCCTCTATCCTATCCTATCCTCAATCCTATCCTATCCTCAATCCTATCATATCCTCTATCCTATCCTATCCTCTATCCTATCCTATCCTCTATCGTATGCTCTATCCTATCCTATCCTCTATGCTATCCAATCCCCTATCCTATCCTCTATCCTATCCTATCCTCTATCATATCCTATCCTCTATCCTATCCTATCCACTATCCTATCCTATCCTCCATCCTATCCTATCCTCTATCCTATCATATCCTCTATCCTATCCTCTATCCTATCCTATCCTCTATCCTATCCTATCCTCTATCCTATCCTATCCTCTATCCTATCCTATCCTCTATCCTATCCTATCCTCTATCCTATCCTATCCTCTATCCTATCCTATCCTATCCTATCCTCTATCCTATCCTCTATCCTATCCTCTATCCTATCCTCTATCCTATCCTCTATCGTATGCTCTATCCTTTCCTATCCACTATCCTATTATATCCTCAATCCTATCCTATCCTCTATCATATCCTATCCTCTATCCTATCCTATCCACTATCCTATCATATCGTCTATCCTATCCTATTCTATCCTGTATCGTATGCTCTATCCTATCCTCTATCCTATCCTATCCACTATCCTATCCTATCCTCTATCCTATCCTATCCTCTATCCTATCCTATCCTCTATCCTATCCTATCCTCTTATCGTATCCTATCCTCTATCCTATCCTATCCTCTATCCTATCCTATCCTCTAGCCTATCCTATCCTCTATCTTATCCTATCCTCTATCCTATCCTATCGTCTATCCTATCCTATTCTCTATCCTATCCTATCCACTATCCTATCCTATCCTCTATCCTATCCTATCCTCTATCCTATCCCATTAATCCCTTATCCTATCCTCTATCCTATCCAATTCTCTATCCTCTATCCTATCCTATCCTCTATCCTATCCTATCCTTTATCCTATCCTCTATCCTATCATATCCTCTATCCTATCCTATCCTCTATCCTATCCTCTATCCTATCCTATCCTCTATCTTATCCTATCCTCTATGCTATCCTATCCTCTATCATATCCTATCCTCTATCCTATCCTATCCACTATCCTATCCTATCCTCCATCCTATCCTATCCGCTATCCTATCCTATCCTCTATCCTATCCTATTCTCTATCCTATCAATCCCCTATGCTATCCTCTATCCTACCCTATCCTCTATCCTATCCAATTCTCTATCCTCTATCCAATCCTATCCTCAATTCTATCCTATCGTCTATCCAATCCTATCCTCAATTCCATCATATCCTCTATCCTATCCTATCCTCTATCCTATCCAATCTTCTGTCCTATCCTCTATCCTATCCTATCCTCTATCCTATCCTATCCTCAATCCTATCCTATCCTCAATCCTATCATATCCTCTATCCTATCCTATCCTCTATCCTATCCTATCCTCTATCGTATGCTCTATCCTATCCTATCCTCTATCCTATCCAATCCCCTATCCTATCCTCTATCCTGTCCTATTATCTATCCTATCCTATCCTCTATCCTATCCTATCCTCAATCCTATCCTATCCTCAATCCTAACCTATCCTCTATCCTATCCTATCCTCTATCCTATCCTATCCTCTATCCTATCCTATCCTCTATCCTATCCTATCCTCTATCCAATCCTATCCTCTATCCTATCCTATCCTCTTATCGTATCCTATCCTCTATCCTATCCTATCCTCTATCCTATCCTATCCTCTATCCTATCCTATCCTCTGTCCTATCCTATCCTCTATCCTATCGTACCCTCTATCCTATCATATCCTCTATCCTATCCTCCATCCTATTATATCCTCTATCCTATCCTATCCTCTATCCTATCCTATCCTCTATCGTATCCTATCCTCTATGCTATCCTATCCTCTATCCTATCCTATCCTCTATCCTATCCAATCTTCTGTCCTATCCTCTATACTATCCTATCCTCTATCCTATCCTATCCTCAATCCTATCCTATCCTCAATCCTATCATATCCTCTATCCTATCCTATCCTCTATCCTATCCTCTATCCTATCCTCTATCGTATGCTCTATCCTTTCCTATCCACTATCCTATTATATCCTCAATCCTATCCTATCCTCTATCATATCCTATCCTCTATCCTATCCTATCCACTATCCTATCATATCGTCTATCCTATCCTATTCTATCCTGTATCGTATGCTCTATCCTATCCTATCCTCTATTCTATCCTATCCTCTATCCTATCCTATCCTCTATCCTATTCAACTCTCTATCCTCTATCCAATCCTATCCTCATTTCTATCCTATCGTCTAACCAATCCTATCCTCAATTCTATTCTATCCTCTATCCTATCCTATCCTATCCTCTATCCTATCCTATCCTCTATCCTATCCTATCCTCTATCCTATCCTATCCTCTATATTATCCTATCCTCTATCCTATCCTATCCTCTATCCTATCCTATCCTCTATCCTATCCTATCCTCTATCCTATCCTATCCTCTATCCTATCCTATCCTCTATCCTATCCTATCAATCCCCTATCCTATCCTCTATCCTATCCAATTCTCTATCCTCTATCCAATCCTATCCTCAATTCTATCCTATCGTCTATTCAATCCTATCCTCAATTCCATCCTATCCTCTATCCTATCCTATCCTATCCTCAATCCTAACCTATTCTCTATCCTATCCTATCCTCTATCCTATCCTATCCTCTATCCTATCCTATCCTTTATCCTATCCTCTATCCTATCCTATCCTCTATCCTATCCTATCCTCTATCCTATCCTATCCTCTATCCTATCCTATCCTCTATCCTATCCTATCCTCTATCCTATCCTATCCTCTATCCTATCCTATCCTCTATCCTATCCTATCCTCTATCCTATCCAATCTTCTGTCCTATCCTATCCTCTATTCTATCCTATCCTATCCTCTATCCTATCCTATCCTCTATCCTATCCTATCCTCTATCCTATCCTATCCTCTATCCTATCCAATCTTCTGTCCTATCCTCTATACTATCCTATCCTCTATCCTATCCTATCCTCAATCCTATCCTATCCTCAATCCTATCATATCCTCTATCCTATCCTATCCTCTATCCTATCCTATCCTCTATCGTATGCTCTATCCTATCCTATCCTCTATGCTATCCAATCCCCTATCCTATCCTCTATCCTATCCTATCCTCTATCATATCCTATCCTCTATCCTATCCTATCCACTATCCTATCCTATCCTCCATCCTATCCTATCCTCTATCCTATCATATCCTCTATCCTATCCTCTATCCTATCCTATCCTCTATCCTATCCTATCCTCTATCCTATCCTATCCTCTATCCTATCCTATCCTCTATCCTATCCTATCCTCTATCCTATCCTATCCTCTATCCTATCCTATCCTATCCTATCCTCTATCCTATCCTCTATCCTATCCTCTATCCTATCCTCTATCCTATCCTCTATCGTATGCTCTATCCTTTCCTATCCACTATCCTATTATATCCTCAATCCTATCCTATCCTCTATCATATCCTATCCTCTATCCTATCCTATCCACTATCCTATCATATCGTCTATCCTATCCTATTCTATCCTGTATCGTATGCTCTATCCTATCCTATCCTCTATTCTATCCTATCCTCTATCCTATCCTATCCTCAATCCTATTCAACTCTCTATCCTCTATCCAATCCTATCCTCATTTCTATCCTATCGTCTAACCAATCCTATCCTCAATTCTATTCTATCCTCTATCCTATCCTATCCTATCCTCTATCCTATCCTATCCTCTATCCTATCCTATCCTCTATCCTATCCTATCCTCTATATTATCCTATCCTCTATCCTATCCTATCCTCTATCCTATCCTATCCTCTATTCTATCCTATCCTATCCTCTATCCTATCCTATCCTCTATCCTATCCTATCCTCTATCCTATCCTATCCTCTATCCTATCCTATCAATCCCCTGCCCTATCCTCTATCCTATCCAATTCTCTATCCTCTATCCAATCCTATCCTCAATTCTATCCTATCGTCTATTCAATCCTATCCTCAATTCCATCCTATCCTCTATCCTATCCTATCCTATCCTCAATCCTAACCTATTCTCTATCCTATCCTATCCTCTATCCTATCCTATCCTCTATCCTATCCTATCCTTTATCCTATCCTCTATCCTATCCTATCCTCTATCCTATCCTATCCTCTATCCTATCCTATCCTCTATCCTATCCTATCCTCTATCCTATCCTATTCTCTATCCTATCCTATCCTCTATCCTATCCAATCTTCTGTCCTATCCTATCCTCTATTCTATCCTATCCTATCCTCTATCCTATCCTATCCTCTATCCTATCCTATCCTCTATCCTATCCTATCAATCCCCTATCCTATCCTCTATCCTATCCAATTCTCTATCCTCTATCCAATCCTATCCTCAATTCTATCCTATCGTCTATTCAATCCTATCCTCAATTCCATCCTATCCTCTATCCTATCCTATCCTATCCTCAATCCTAACCTATTCTCTATCCTATCCTATCCTCTATCCTATCCTATCCTCTATCCTATCCTATCCTTTATCCTATCCTCTATCCTATCCTATCCTCTATCCTATCCTATCCTCTATCCTATCCTATCCTCTATCCTATCCTATCCTCTATCCTATCCAATCTTCTGTCCTATCCTCTATCCTATCCTATCCTCTATCCTATCCTATCCTCAATCCTATCCTATCCTCAATCCTATCATATCCTCTATCCTATCCTATCCTCTATCCTATCCTATCCTCTATCCTATCCTATCCTCTATCCTATCCTATCCTCTATATTATCCTATCCTCTATCCTATCCTATCCTCTATCCTATCCTATCCTCTATTCTATCCTATCCTATCCTCTATCCTATCCTATCCTCTATCCTATCCTATCCTCTATCCTATCCTATCCTCTATCCTATCCTATCAATCCCCTATCCTATCCTCTATCCTATCCAATTCTCTATCCTCTATCCAATCCTATCCTCAATTCTATCCTATCGTCTATTCAATCCTATCCTCAATTCCATCCTATCCTCTATCCTATCCTATCCTATCCTCAATCCTAACCTATTCTCTATCCTATCCTATCCTCTATCCTATCCTATCCTTTATCCTATCCTCTATCCTATCCTATCCTCTATCCTATCCTATCCTCTATCCTATCCTATCCTCTATCCTATCCTATCCTCTATCCTATCCTATCCTCTATCCTATCCTATCCTCTATCCTATCCAATCTTCTGTCCTATCCTCTATCCTATCCTATCCTCTATCCTATCCTATCCTCAATCCTATCCTATCCTCAATCCTATCATATCCTCTATCCTATCCTATCCTCTATCCTATCCTATCCTCTATCGTATGCTCTATCCTATCCTATCCTCTATCCTATCCAATCCCCTATCCTATCCTCTATCCTGTCCTATTATCTATCCTATCCTATCCTCTATCCTATCCTATCCTCAATCCTATCCTATCCTCAATCCTAACCTATCCTCTATCCTATCCTATCCTCTATCCTATCCTATCCTCTATCCTATCCTATCAATCCCCTATCCTATCCTCTATCCTATCCAATTCTCTATCCTCTATCCAATCCTATCCTCAATTCTATCCTATCGTCTATTCAATCCTATCCTCAATTCCATCCTATCCTCTATCCTATCCTATCCTATCCTCAATCCTAACCTATTCTCTATCCTATCCTATCCTCTATCCTATCCTATCCTCTATCCTATCCTATCCTTTATCCTATCCACTATCCTATCCTATCCTCCATCCTATCCTATCCGCTATCCTATCCTATCCTCTATCCTATCTTATTCTCTATCCTATCAATCCCCTATGCTATCCTCTATCCTACCCTATCCTCTATCCTATCCAATTCTCAATCCTCTATCCAATCCTATCCTCAATTCTATCCTATCGTCTATCCAATCCTATCCTCAATTCCATCCTATCCTCTATCCTATCCTATCCTATCCTCAATCCTAACCTATTCTCTATCCTATCCTATCCTCTATCCTATCCTATCCTCAATCCTAACCTATTCTCTATCCTATCCTATCCTCTATCCTATCATATCCTCTATCCTATCCTCTATCCTATCCTATCCTCTATCCTATCCTATCCTATCCTCTATCCTATCCTCTATCCTATCCTCTATCCTATCCTCTATCCTATCCTCTATCGTATGCTCTATCCTTTCCTATCCACTATCCTATTATATCCTCAATCCTATCCTATCCTCTATCATATCCTATCCTCTATCCTATCCTATCCACTATCCTATCATATCCTCTATCCTATCCTATTCTATCCTGTATCGTATGCTCTATCCTATCCTATCCTCTATTCTATCCTATCCTCTATCCTATCCTATCCTCTATCCTATTCAACTCTCTATCCTCTATCCAATCCTATCCTTATTTCTATCCTATCGTCTAACCAATCCTATCCTCAATTCTATTCTATCCTCTATCCTATCCTATCCTATCCTCTATCCTATCCTATCCTCTATCCTATCCTAACCTCTATCCTATCCTATCCTCTATCCTATCCTATCCTCTATATTATCCTATCCTCTATCCTATCCTATCCTCTATCCTATCCTATCCTCTATTCTATCCTATCCTATCCTCTATCCTATCCTATCCTCTATCCTATCCTATCCTCTATCCTATCCTATCCTCTATCCTATCCTATCCTCAATCCTATCCTATCCTCAATCCTATCATATCCTCTATCCTATCCTATCCTCTATCCTATCCTATCCTCTATCCTATCCTATCCTCTATCCTATCCTATCCTCTATCCTATCCTATCCTCTATCCAATCCTATCCTCTATCCTATCCTATCCTCTATCCTATCCCATCATCAATCCTATCCTTTCGTCTATACTATCCTCTAACCTATCCTATCCTCTTACTTATCCTATCCTCTATCCTATCCTATCCTCTATCTTATCCGATCCTCTATCCTAGGCAATCCCATATCCTATCCTCTATCCTAACCTATCCTCTATCCTATCCTATCCTCTATCCTATCCTATCCTCTATCCTATCCCATCCTCAATCCTATCCTTTCCTCTATCCTATCCTCTATCCTATCCTATACTCTTACTTATCCTATCCTCTATCCTTTCCAATCCCCTATCCTATCCTCTATCCTATTCTATCCTCTACCCTATAATACCATGTATCCTATCCTATTCTCTATCCTATCCTATCCTATCAACTATGCTATCCTTTCCTCTATCCTATCCTATCAACTATCCTATCCTATCCTCTATCCTATCCTATCCTATCCTATCCTCTATCCTATCCTATACTCTATCCTATCCTATCCTCTATCGTATCCTATCCTCTATCCTATCCTGTCCTCTTACTTATCCTATCCTCTATCCTATCCTATCCTCTATCCTATCCTATCCTCTATCCAATCCTATCCTCTATCCTATCCTATCCTCTATCCTATCCCATCATCAATCCTATCCTTTCGTCTATACTATCCTCTATCCTATCCTATCCTCTTACTTATCCTATCCTCTATCCTATCCAATCCCCTATCCTATCCTCTATCCTATTCTATCCTCTACCCTATAATACCATGTATCCTATCCTATTCTCTATCCTATCCTATCCTCTATCGTATGCTCTATCCTATCCTATCAACTATCCTATCCTATCCTCTATCCTATCCTATCAACTATCCTAACCTATCCTCTATCCTATCCTATCCTATCCTATCCTCTATCCTATCCTATCCACTATCCAATCCTATCCTCTATCCTATCCTATCCTCTATCCTATTCCATCATCAATCCTATCCTTTCGTCTATACTATCCTCTAACCTATCCTATCCTCTTACTTATCCTATCCTCTATCCTATCCTATCCTCTATCCTATCCGATCCTCTATCCTATCCTATCCACTATCCTAGGCAATCCCATATCCTATCCTCTATCCTATTCTATCCTCTATCGTATCCTTTTTTCTATAATATCGTATGTTCTATCGTATCCTATCCTCTATCCTATCCTTTCCTCTATCCTATCCTCTATCCTATCCTATCCTCTATGCTATCCTATCCTCTATCCTATCCTATGCTCTTACTAATCCTATCCTCCATTATATCCTATTCTCTATCCTATCCTATCCTCTATCCTATCCTATCCTCTATCCTATCATATCCTCTATCCTATCCTATCCTCTATCCTATACTATCATCTATCCAATCTTATCCTCTATCCTATCCGATCCTCTATCCAATCCTCTCCTCTATCCTATCCTATCCTCTATCCTATCCCATCATCAATCCTATCCTTTCGTCTATACTATCCTCTATCCTATCCTATCCTCTTACTTATCCTATCCTCTATCCTATCCGATCCTCTATCCTATCCTATCCTCTATCCTATCCTATCCTATCCTATCCTCTATCCTATCCTATACTCTATCGTATCCTATCCTCTATCGTATCCTATACTCTATCCTATCCTATCCTCTATCGTATCCTATCCTCTATCCTATCCTGTCCTCTATCTTATCCTATCCTCTATCCTATCTTATCCTCTATCCAATCCTATCCTCTTTCCTATCCTTTCCTCTAACCTATCCTATCCTCTATCCTATCCTATCCTCTTACTTATCCTATCCTCTATCCTATCCTATCCTCTATCCAATCCTATCCTCTATCCAATCCTATCCTCTATCCTATCCTATCCTCTACCCTATCCTATCCTCTATCCTATAATATCCTCTATCCTATCCAATACTCTATCCTATCCTCTATCATATCCTCTATCCTATCCTATCCTATCCTCCATCCTATCCTATCCTCTATCCTATAATATCCTCTATCCTATCCAATCCTCTACCGTCTCCTATCCTGTATCCGATCCAATCCCCTATCCTCTATCCTATCCTATTCTCCATCCTATCCTCTATCGTATCGTATACTCTATCCTATCCTATCCTCTATCTTCTCCTATCCTCAATCCTATCCTATCCTCAACCCTATCCTATCCTCAATTCTATCGTATACTCCATCCTATCCTATCCGCTATCCTATCCTATCCTCTATCCTATAATATCCTCTATCCTTTCCAATCCTCTATCCTGTCCTCTATCCTATCCTCTATCCTATCCTATCCTCTATCCTATCCGATCGTCTATCCTATCCTATCCTCTATCCTATCCTATCCTCTTACTTATCCTATCCTCTATCCTATCCTATCCTCTATCCTATCCGATCCTCTATCCTATCCTATCCTCTATCCTAGGCAATCCCATATCCTATCCTGTATCCTATCCTATCCTCTATCGTATCCTTTTTTCTATAATATCGTATGTTCTATCGTATCCTATCCTCTATCCTATCCTTTCCTCTATCCTATCCTCTATCCTACCCTTTCCTCTATCCCATCCTCTATCCAATCCTATCCTCTATCCTATCCTGTCCTCTATCCTATCTTATCACCTATCCTATCCTATCATCTATCCTATCCTATATCCGATCCTCTATCCTATCCTATCCCATCATCAATCCTATCCTTTCGTCTATACTATCCTCTATCCTATCCTATCCTCTTACGTATCCTATCCTCTATCCTATCCTTTCCTCTATCCTATCCGATCCTCTATCCTATCCTATCCTCTATCCTATCCTATCCTCTATCCTAACCTATCCTCTATCCTATCCTATCCTCTCTCCTATCCGATCCCCTATCCTATCCTATCCTCTATCCTATCCTATCCTCTTTCCTATCCTATCCTCTATCCAATCTTATCCTCTGTCCTATCCTATCCTCTATCCTATACTATCGTCTATCCTATCCTATCCTCTATCCTATCCTATCCTCTTACTTATCCTATCCTCTATCCTATCCTATCCTCTATCCTATCCTATCCTCTATCCAATCCTATCCTCTATCCTATCCTATCCTCTATCCTATCCTATCCTCTATCCTATAATATCCTCTATCCTATCCTCTATCATATCCTCTATCCTATCCTATAATCCATCCTATCCTATCCTCTATCCTATAATATCCTCTATCCTATCCAATCCTCTACCGTCTCCTATCCTGTATCCGATCCAATCCCCTAACCTCTATCCTATCCTATTCTCCATCCTATCCTCTATCGTATCGTATACTCTATCCTATCCTATCCTCTATCTTCTCCTATCCTCTATCCTATCCTATCCTCAACCCTATCCTATCCTCAATTCTATCGTATACTCCATCCTATCCTATCCGCTATCCTATCCTATCCTCTATCCTATAATATCCTATATCCTATCCAATCCTCTATCCTGTCCTCTATCCTATCCTCTATCCTATCCTATCCTCTATCCTATCCGATCGTCTATCCTATCCTATCCTCTATCCTATCCTATCCTCTTACTTATCCTATCCTCTATCCTATCCTATCCTCTATCCTATCCGATCCTCTATCCTATCCTATCCTCTATCCTAGGCAATCCCATATCCTATCCTGTATACTATCCTATCCTCTATCGTATCCTTTTTTCTATAATATCGTATGTTCTATCGTATCCTATCCTCTATCCTATCCTTTCCTCTATCCTATCCTCTATCCTACCATTTCCTCTATCCCATCCTTTATCCAATCCTATCCTCTATCCTATCCTGTCCTCTATCCTATCTTATCACCTATCCTATCCTATCATCTATCCTATCCTATATCCGATCCTCTATCCTATCCTATCCCATCATCAATCCTATCCTTTCGTCTATACTATCCTCTATCCTATCCTATCCTCTTACTTATCCTATCCTCTATCCTATCCTATCCTCTATCCTATCCGATCCTCTATCCTATCCTATCCTCTATCCTATCCTATCCTCTATCCTATCCAATCTTCTGTCCTATCCTCTATACTATCCTATCCTCTATCCTATCCTATCCTCAATCCTATCCTATCCTCAATCCTATCATATCCTCTATCCTATCCTATCCTCTATCCTATCCTATCCTCTATCGTATGCTCTATCCTATCCTATCCTCTATGCTATCCAATCCCCTATCCTATCCTCTATCCTATCCTATCCTCTATCATATCCTATCCTCTATCCTATCCTATCCACTATCCTATCCTATCCTCCATCCTATCCTATCCTCTATCCTATCATATCCTCTATCCTATCCTCTATCCTATCCTATCCTCTATCCTATCCTATCCTCTATCCTATCCTATCCTCTATCCTATCCTATCCTCTATCCTATCCTATCCTCTATCCTATCCTATCCTCTATCCTATCCTATCCTATCCTATCCTCTATCCTATCCTCTATCCTATCCTCTATCCTATCCTCTATCCTATCCTCTATCGTATGCTCTATCCTTTCCTATCCACTATCCTATTATATCCTCAATCCTATCCTATCCTCTATCATATCCTATCCTCTATCCTATCCTATCCACTATCCTATCATATCGTCTATCCTATCCTATTCTATCCTGTATCGTATGCTCTATCCTATCCTATCCTCTATTCTATCCTATCCTCTATCCTATCCTATCCTCAATCCTATTCAACTCTCTATCCTCTATCCAATCCTATCCTCATTTCTATCCTATCGTCTAACCAATCCTATCCTCAATTCTATTCTATCCTCTATCCTATCCTATCCTATCCTCTATCCTATCCTATCCTCTATCCTATCCTATCCTCTATCCTATCCTATCCTCTATATTATCCTATCCTCTATCCTATCCTATCCTCTATCCTATCCTATCCTCTATTCTATCCTATCCTATCCTCTATCCTATCCTATCCTCTATCCTATCCTATCCTCTATCCTATCCTATCCTCTATCCTATCCTATCAATCCCCTGCCCTATCCTCTATCCTATCCAATTCTCTATCCTCTATCCAATCCTATCCTCAATTCTATCCTATCGTCTATTCAATCCTATCCTCAATTCCATCCTATCCTCTATCCTATCCTATCCTATCCTCAATCCTAACCTATTCTCTATCCTATCCTATCCTCTATCCTATCCTATCCTCTATCCTATCCTATCCTTTATCCTATCCTCTATCCTATCCTATCCTCTATCCTATCCTATCCTCTATCCTATCCTATCCTCTATCCTATCCTATCCTCTATCCTATCCTATTCTCTATCCTATCCTATCCTCTATCCTATCCAATCTTCTGTCCTATCCTATCCTCTATTCTATCCTATCCTATCCTCTATCCTATCCTATCCTCTATCCTATCCTATCCTCTATCCTATCCTATCAATCCCCTATCCTATCCTCTATCCTATCCAATTCTCTATCCTCTATCCAATCCTATCCTCAATTCTATCCTATCGTCTATTCAATCCTATCCTCAATTCCATCCTATCCTCTATCCTATCCTATCCTATCCTCAATCCTAACCTATTCTCTATCCTATCCTATCCTCTATCCTATCCTATCCTCTATCCTATCCTATCCTTTATCCTATCCTCTATCCTATCCTATCCTCTATCCTATCCTATCCTCTATCCTATCCTATCCTCTATCCTATCCTATCCTCTATCCTATCCAATCTTCTGTCCTATCCTCTATCCTATCCTATCCTCTATCCTATCCTATCCTCAATCCTATCCTATCCTCAATCCTATCATATCCTCTATCCTATCCTATCCTCTATCCTATCCTATCCTCTATCCTATCCTATCCTCTATCCTATCCTATCCTCTATATTATCCTATCCTCTATCCTATCCTATCCTCTATCCTATCCTATCCTCTATTCTATCCTATCCTATCCTCTATCCTATCCTATCCTCTATCCTATCCTATCCTCTATCCTATCCTATCCTCTATCCTATCCTATCAATCCCCTATCCTATCCTCTATCCTATCCAATTCTCTATCCTCTATCCAATCCTATCCTCAATTCTATCCTATCGTCTATTCAATCCTATCCTCAATTCCATCCTATCCTCTATCCTATCCTATCCTATCCTCAATCCTAACCTATTCTCTATCCTATCCTATCCTCTATCCTATCCTATCCTTTATCCTATCCTCTATCCTATCCTATCCTCTATCCTATCCTATCCTCTATCCTATCCTATCCTCTATCCTATCCTATCCTCTATCCTATCCTATCCTCTATCCTATCCTATCCTCTATCCTATCCAATCTTCTGTCCTATCCTCTATCCTATCCTATCCTCTATCCTATCCTATCCTCAATCCTATCCTATCCTCAATCCTATCATATCCTCTATCCTATCCTATCCTCTATCCTATCCTATCCTCTATCGTATGCTCTATCCTATCCTATCCTCTATCCTATCCAATCCCCTATCCTATCCTCTATCCTGTCCTATTATCTATCCTATCCTATCCTCTATCCTATCCTATCCTCAATCCTATCCTATCCTCAATCCTAACCTATCCTCTATCCTATCCTATCCTCTATCCTATCCTATCCTCTATCCTATCCTATCAATCCCCTATCCTATCCTCTATCCTATCCAATTCTCTATCCTCTATCCAATCCTATCCTCAATTCTATCCTATCGTCTATTCAATCCTATCCTCAATTCCATCCTATCCTCTATCCTATCCTATCCTATCCTCAATCCTAACCTATTCTCTATCCTATCCTATCCTCTATCCTATCCTATCCTCTATCCTATCCTATCCTTTATCCTATCCACTATCCTATCCTATCCTCCATCCTATCCTATCCGCTATCCTATCCTATCCTCTATCCTATCTTATTCTCTATCCTATCAATCCCCTATGCTATCCTCTATCCTACCCTATCCTCTATCCTATCCAATTCTCAATCCTCTATCCAATCCTATCCTCAATTCTATCCTATCGTCTATCCAATCCTATCCTCAATTCCATCCTATCCTCTATCCTATCCTATCCTATCCTCAATCCTAACCTATTCTCTATCCTATCCTATCCTCTATCCTATCCTATCCTCAATCCTAACCTATTCTCTATCCTATCCTATCCTCTATCCTATCATATCCTCTATCCTATCCTCTATCCTATCCTATCCTCTATCCTATCCTATCCTATCCTCTATCCTATCCTCTATCCTATCCTCTATCCTATCCTCTATCCTATCCTCTATCGTATGCTCTATCCTTTCCTATCCACTATCCTATTATATCCTCAATCCTATCCTATCCTCTATCATATCCTATCCTCTATCCTATCCTATCCACTATCCTATCATATCCTCTATCCTATCCTATTCTATCCTGTATCGTATGCTCTATCCTATCCTATCCTCTATTCTATCCTATCCTCTATCCTATCCTATCCTCTATCCTATTCAACTCTCTATCCTCTATCCAATCCTATCCTTATTTCTATCCTATCGTCTAACCAATCCTATCCTCAATTCTATTCTATCCTCTATCCTATCCTATCCTATCCTCTATCCTATCCTATCCTCTATCCTATCCTAACCTCTATCCTATCCTATCCTCTATCCTATCCTATCCTCTATATTATCCTATCCTCTATCCTATCCTATCCTCTATCCTATCCTATCCTCTATTCTATCCTATCCTATCCTCTATCCTATCCTATCCTCTATCCTATCCTATCCTCTATCCTATCCTATCCTCTATCCTATCCTATCCTCAATCCTATCCTATCCTCAATCCTATCATATCCTCTATCCTATCCTATCCTCTATCCTATCCTATCCTCTATCCTATCCTATCCTCTATCCTATCCTATCCTCTATCCTATCCTATCCTCTATCCAATCCTATCCTCTATCCTATCCTATCCTCTATCCTATCCCATCATCAATCCTATCCTTTCGTCTATACTATCCTCTAACCTATCCTATCCTCTTACTTATCCTATCCTCTATCCTATCCTATCCTCTATCTTATCCGATCCTCTATCCTAGGCAATCCCATATCCTATCCTCTATCCTAACCTATCCTCTATCCTATCCTATCCTCTATCCTATCCTATCCTCTATCCTATCCCATCCTCAATCCTATCCTTTCCTCTATCCTATCCTCTATCCTATCCTATACTCTTACTTATCCTATCCTCTATCCTTTCCAATCCCCTATCCTATCCTCTATCCTATTCTATCCTCTACCCTATAATACCATGTATCCTATCCTATTCTCTATCCTATCCTATCCTATCAACTATGCTATCCTTTCCTCTATCCTATCCTATCAACTATCCTATCCTATCCTCTATCCTATCCTATCCTATCCTATCCTCTATCCTATCCTATACTCTATCCTATCCTATCCTCTATCGTATCCTATCCTCTATCCTATCCTGTCCTCTTACTTATCCTATCCTCTATCCTATCCTATCCTCTATCCTATCCTATCCTCTATCCAATCCTATCCTCTATCCTATCCTATCCTCTATCCTATCCCATCATCAATCCTATCCTTTCGTCTATACTATCCTCTATCCTATCCTATCCTCTTACTTATCCTATCCTCTATCCTATCCAATCCCCTATCCTATCCTCTATCCTATTCTATCCTCTACCCTATAATACCATGTATCCTATCCTATTCTCTATCCTATCCTATCCTCTATCGTATGCTCTATCCTATCCTATCAACTATCCTATCCTATCCTCTATCCTATCCTATCAACTATCCTAACCTATCCTCTATCCTATCCTATCCTATCCTATCCTCTATCCTATCCTATCCACTATCCAATCCTATCCTCTATCCTATCCTATCCTCTATCCTATTCCATCATCAATCCTATCCTTTCGTCTATACTATCCTCTAACCTATCCTATCCTCTTACTTATCCTATCCTCTATCCTATCCTATCCTCTATCCTATCCGATCCTCTATCCTATCCTATCCACTATCCTAGGCAATCCCATATCCTATCCTCTATCCTATTCTATCCTCTATCGTATCCTTTTTTCTATAATATCGTATGTTCTATCGTATCCTATCCTCTATCCTATCCTTTCCTCTATCCTATCCTCTATCCTATCCTATCCTCTATGCTATCCTATCCTCTATCCTATCCTATGCTCTTACTAATCCTATCCTCCATTATATCCTATTCTCTATCCTATCCTATCCTCTATCCTATCCTATCCTCTATCCTATCATATCCTCTATCCTATCCTATCCTCTATCCTATACTATCATCTATCCAATCTTATCCTCTATCCTACCCGATCCTCTATCCAATCCTCTCCTCTATCCTATCCTATCCTCTATCCTATCCCATCATCAATCCTATCCTTTCGTCTATACTATCCTCTATCCTATCCTATCCTCTTACTTATCCTATCCTCTATCCTATCCGATCCTCTATCCTATCCTATCCTCTATCCTATCCTATCCTATCCTATCCTCTATCCTATCCTATACTCTATCGTATCCTATCCTCTATCGTATCCTATACTCTATCCTATCCTATCCTCTATCGTATCCTATCCTCTATCCTATCCTGTCCTCTATCTTATCCTATCCTCTATCCTATCTTATCCTCTATCCAATCCTATCCTCTTTCCTATCCTTTCCTCTAACCTATCCTATCCTCTATCCTATCCTATCCTCTTACTTATCCTATCCTCTATCCTATCCTATCCTCTATCCAATCCTATCCTCTATCCAATCCTATCCTCTATCCTATCCTATCCTCTACCCTATCCTATCCTCTATCCTATAATATCCTCTATCCTATCCAATACTCTATCCTATCCTCTATCATATCCTCTATCCTATCCTATCCTATCCTCCATCCTATCCTATCCTCTATCCTATAATATCCTCTATCCTATCCAATCCTCTACCGTCTCCTATCCTGTATCCGATCCAATCCCCTATCCTCTATCCTATCCTATTCTCCATCCTATCCTCTATCGTATCGTATACTCTATCCTATCCTATCCTCTATCTTCTCCTATCCTCAATCCTATCCTATCCTCAACCCTATCCTATCCTCAATTCTATCGTATACTCCATCCTATCCTATCCGCTATCCTATCCTATCCTCTATCCTATAATATCCTCTATCCTTTCCAATCCTCTATCCTGTCCTCTATCCTATCCTCTATCCTATCCTATCCTCTATCCTATCCGATCGTCTATCCTATCCTATCCTCTATCCTATCCTATCCTCTTACTTATCCTATCCTCTATCCTATCCTATCCTCTATCCTATCCGATCCTCTATCCTATCCTATCCTCTATCCTAGGCAATCCCATATCCTATCCTGTATCCTATCCTATCCTCTATCGTATCCTTTTTTCTATAATATCGTATGTTCTATCGTATCCTATCCTCTATCCTATCCTTTCCTCTATCCTATCCTCTATCCTACCCTTTCCTCTATCCCATCCTCTATCCAATCCTATCCTCTATCCTATCCTGTCCTCTATCCTATCTTATCACCTATCCTATCCTATCATCTATCCTATCCTATATCCGATCCTCTATCCTATCCTATCCCATCATCAATCCTATCCTTTCGTCTATACTATCCTCTATCCTATCCTATCCTCTTACGTATCCTATCCTCTATCCTATCCTTTCCTCTATCCTATCCGATCCTCTATCCTATCCTATCCTCTATCCTATCCTATCCTCTATCCTAACCTATCCTCTATCCTATCCTATCCTCTCTCCTATCCGATCCCCTATCCTATCCTATCCTCTATCCTATCCTATCCTCTTTCCTATCCTATCCTCTATCCAATCTTATCCTCTGTCCTATCCTATCCTCTATCCTATACTATCGTCTATCCTATCCTATCCTCTATCCTATCCTATCCTCTTACTTATCCTATCCTCTATCCTATCCTATCCTCTATCCTATCCTATCCTCTATCCAATCCTATCCTCTATCCTATCCTATCCTCTATCCTATCCTATCCTCTATCCTATAATATCCTCTATCCTATCCTCTATCATATCCTCTATCCTATCCTATAATCCATCCTATCCTATCCTCTATCCTATAATATCCTCTATCCTATCCAATCCTCTACCGTCTCCTATCCTGTATCCGATCCAATCCCCTAACCTCTATCCTATCCTATTCTCCATCCTATCCTCTATCGTATCGTATACTCTATCCTATCCTATCCTCTATCTTCTCCTATCCTCTATCCTATCCTATCCTCAACCCTATCCTATCCTCAATTCTATCGTATACTCCATCCTATCCTATCCGCTATCCTATCCTATCCTCTATCCTATAATATCCTATATCCTATCCAATCCTCTATCCTGTCCTCTATCCTATCCTCTATCCTATCCTATCCTCTATCCTATCCGATCGTCTATCCTATCCTATCCTCTATCCTATCCTATCCTCTTACTTATCCTATCCTCTATCCTATCCTATCCTCTATCCTATCCGATCCTCTATCCTATCCTATCCTCTATCCTAGGCAATCCCATATCCTATCCTGTATACTATCCTATCCTCTATCGTATCCTTTTTTCTATAATATCGTATGTTCTATCGTATCCTATCCTCTATCCTATCCTTTCCTCTATCCTATCCTCTATCCTACCATTTCCTCTATCCCATCCTTTATCCAATCCTATCCTCTATCCTATCCTGTCCTCTATCCTATCTTATCACCTATCCTATCCTATCATCTATCCTATCCTATATCCGATCCTCTATCCTATCCTATCCCATCATCAATCCTATCCTTTCGTCTATACTATCCTCTATCCTATCCTATCCTCTTACTTATCCTATCCTCTATCCTATCCTATCCTCTATCCTATCCGATCCTCTATCCTATCCTATCCTCTATCCTATCCTATCCTCTCTCCTGTCCGATCCCCTATCCTATCGTATCCTCTATCCTATCCTATCCTCTTTCCTATCCTATCCTCTATCCAATCTTATCCTCTGTCCTATCCTATCCTCTATCCTATACTATCGTCTATGCTATCCTATCCTCTATCCTATCCTATGCTCTTACTAACCCTATCCTCTATTATATCCTATCCTCTATCCTATCCTATCCTCTATCCTATCCTATCTTCTATCCTATCCTATCCTCAGTCCTAACCTATCCTCTATCCTATCCTATCCTCTATTCTATCCTATCCTCTATCGTATCCTATAATATATCCAATCTTATCCTCTTTCCTATCCTATCCTCTATTCTATCCTATCCTCTATCGTATCCTATAATCTATCCAATCTTATCCTCTATCCTATCCTATCCTCTATCCTATCCTATTCTCTATCATATCCTATCCTCTATCCTATCCCATCCTCAACCCTATCCTTTCGTCTATCCTATCCTCTATCCTATCCTATCCTCTTACTTATCCTATCCTCTATCCTATCATATCCTCTATCCTATCCTCTATCCTATCATATCCTCTATCCTATCCTATCCTCTATCCTATCCTATCCTCTATCGTATCCTATCCTCTATGCTATCCTATCCTCTATCCTATCCTATCCTCTACCCTATCCTATCCTCTATCCTATCCTATCCTCTATCCTATCCTATCCTCTATCCTATCCTATCGTCTATCCTATCCTATCCTCTATCCTATCCTATCCTCTATCCTATCCTATCCTCTATCCTATCCTATCCTCTATCCTATCCTATCCTCTCTCCTATCCGATCCCCTATCCTATCCTATCCTCTATCCTATCCTATCCTCTTTCCTATCCTATCCTCTATCCAATCTTATCCCCTGTCCTATCCTATCCTCTATCCTATACTATCGTCTATGCTATCCTATCCTCTATCGTATCCTATCCTCTATCCTATCCTATCCTTTATCCTATCCTCTGTCCTATCATATACTCTATGCTATCCTATCCTCTATCCTATCCTCTATCCTATCATATCCTCTATCCTATCCTATCCTCTATCCTACCCTATCCTCTACCCTATCCAATTCTCTATCCTCTATCCAATCCTATCCGCAATTCTATCCAGCGTCTATCCAATCCTATCCTCAATTCTATCCTATCCTCTATCCTATCCTATCCTATCCTCAATCCTAACCTATTCTCTATCCTATCCTATCCTCTATCCTATCCTATCCTCTATCCTATCCTATCCTCTATCCTATCCTCTATCCTATCCTCTATCCTATCCTCTATCCTATCCTCTATCCTATCCTCTATCCTATCCTCTATGGTATCCTATCCTCTATCCTATGCTATCCTTTATCCTATCCTCTATCCTATCATATCCTCTATCCTATCCTATCCTCTATCCTATCCTCTATCCTATCCTATCCTCTAACCTATCCTATAATCTATCCTATCCTATCAATCCCCTATCCTATCCTCTATCCTACCCTATCCTCTATCCTATCCAATTCTCTATCCTCTATCCAATCCTATCCTCAATTCTATCCTATCGTCTATCCAATCCTATCCTCAATTCCATCCTATCCTCTATCCTATCCTATCCTATCGTCAATCCTAACCTATTCTCTATCCTATCCTATCCTCTATCCTATCCTATCCTCTATCCTATCCTATCCTTTATCCTATCCTCTATCCTATCATATCCTCTATGCTATCCCAACCTCTATCCTATCCTCTATCCTATCATATCCTCTATCCTATCCTATCCTCTATCCTATCCTATCCTATATCCTATCCTATCCTATCCTTTATCCTATCCTCTATCCTATCATATCCTCTATCCTATCCTATCCTCTATCCTATCCTCTACCCTATCATATCCTCTATCCTATCCTATCCTCTATCCTATCCTATCCTATCCTCTATCCTATCCTATCCTCTATCCTATCCTATCCTCTATCCTATCCTATCCTCTATCCTATCCTATCCTCTATCCTATTCTATCCTCTCTCCTATCCGATCCCCTATCCTATCCTATCCTCTATCCTATCCTATCCTCTTTCCTATCCTATCCTCTATCCAATCTTATCCTCTGTCCTATCCTATCCTCTATCCTATACTATCGTCTATGCTATACTATCCTCTATCCTATCCTATGCTCTTACTAACACTATCCTCTATTATATCCTATCCTCTATCCTATCCTATGCTCTTACTAACACTATCCTCTATTATATCCCATCCTCTATCCTATCCTATCCTCTATCCTATCCTATCTTCTATCCAATCCTCTCCTCTATCCTATCCTATCCTCTATCCTATCCTATCCTCTATCCATCCTATCCTCTATCCTATCCTATCCTCTCTCCTATCCGATCCCCTATCCTATCCTATCCTCTATCCTATCCTATCCTCTTTCCTATCCTATCCTCTATCCAATCTTATCCTCTGTCCTATCCTATCCTCTATCCTATACTATCGTCTATGCTATCCTATCCTCTATCCTATCCTATGCTCCTACTAACCCTATCCTCTATTATATCCTATCCTCTATCCTATCCTATCCTCTATCCTATCCTATCTTCTATCCAATCCTCTCCTCTATCATATCCTATCCTCTATCCTATCCTATCCTCTATCCTATCCTATCCTCTATCCTATCCTATCCTCTATCCTATCCTATACTCTATCCTATCCTATCCTCTATCGTATCCTATACTCTATCCTATCCCATCCTCTATCGTATCCTATCCTCTATCCTATCCTGTCCTCTATCTTATCCTATCCTCTATCCTATCTTATCCTCTATCCAATCCTATCCTCTATCCTATCCTTTCCTCTATCCTATCCTATCCTCTATCCTATCCTATCCTCTTACTTATCCTATCCTCTATCATATCCTATCCTCTATCCTATCCTATCCTCTATCCAATCCTATCCTCTATCCTATCCTATCCTCTATCCTATCCCATCATCAATCCTATCCTTTCGTCTATACTATCCTCTATCCTATCCTATCCTCTTACTTATCCTATCCTCTATCCTATCCGATCCTCTATCCTATCCTATCCTCTATACTAGGCAATCCCATATCCTATCCTCTATCCTATCCTATCCTCTATCGTATCCTTTTTTCTATAATATCGTATGTTCTATCGTATCCTATCCTCTATCCTATCCTTTCCTCTATCCTATCCTCTATCCTATCCTTTCCTCTATCCCATCCTCTATCCAATCCTGTCCTTTATCCTATCCTGCCCTCTATCCTATCTTATCACCTATCCTATCCTATCATCTATCCTATTCTATCCTCTATCCTATCCTATCCTCTATCCTATCCTATCCTCTATCCAATCTTATCCTCTGTCCTATCCTATCCTCTATCCTATCCTATCCTCTATGCTATCCTATCCTTTATCCTATCCTATGCTCTTACTAATCCTATCCTCCATTATATCCTATCCTCTATCCTATCCTATCCTCTATCCTATCCTATCCTCTCTCCTATCCGATCCCCTATCCTATCCTATCCTCTATCCTATCCTATCCTCTTTCCTATCCTATCCTCTATCCAATCTTATCCTCTGTCCTATCCTATCCTCTATCCTATACTATCGTCTATGCTATCCTATCCTCTATCGTATCCTATCCTCTATCCTATCCTATCCTTTATCCTATCCTCTGTCCTATCATATCCTCTATGCTATCCTATCCTCTATCCTATCCTCTATCCTATCATATCCTCTATCCTATCCTATCCTCTATCCTACCCTATCCTCTACCCTATCCAATTCTCTATCCTCTATCCAATCCTATCCGCAATTCTATCCAGCGTCTATCCAATCCTATCCTCAATTCTATCCTATCCTCTATCCTATCCTATCCTATCCTCAATCCTAACCTATTCTCTATCCTATCCTATCCTCTATCCTATCCTATCCTCTATCCTATCCTCTATCCTATCCTCTATCCTATCCTCTATCCTATCCTCTATCCTATCCTCTATCCTATCCTCTATCGTATCCTATCCTCTATCCTATCCTATCCTTTATCCTATCCTCTATCCTATCATATCCTCTATCCTATCCTATCCTCTATCCTATCCTCTATCCTATCCTATCCTCTAACCTATCCTATAATCTATCCTATCCTATCAATCCCCTATCCTATCCTCTATCCTACCCTATCCTCTATCCTATCCAATTCTCTATCCTCTATCCAATCCTATCCTCAATTCTATCCTATCGTCTATCCAATCCTATCCTCAATTCCATCCTATCCTCTATCCTATCCTATCCTATCGTCAATCCTAATCTATTCTCTATCCTATCCTATCCTCTATCCTATCCTATCCTCTATCCTATCCTATCCTTTATCCTATCCTCTATCCTATCATATCCTGTATGCTATCCCAACCTCTATCCTATCCTCTATCCTATCATATCCTCTATCCTATCCTATCCTCTATCCTATCCTATCCTCTATCCTATCCTATCCTCTATCCTATCCTGTCCTCTATCCTATCTTATCACCTATCCTATCCTATCATCTATCCTATCCTATATCCGATCCTCTATCCTATCCTATCCCATCATCAATCCTATCCTTTCGTCTATACTATCCTCTATCCTTTCCTATCCTCTTACTTATCCTATCCTCTATCCTATCCTATCCTCTATCCTATCCGATCCTCTATCCTATCCTATCCTCTATCCTATCCTATCCTCTATTATATCCTATCCTCTCTCCTATCCGATCCCCTATCCTATCCTATCCTCTATCCTATCCTATCCTCTTTCCTATCCTATCCTCTATCCAATCTTATCCTCTGTCCTATCCTATCCTCTATCCTATACTATCGTCTATGCTATCCTATCCTCTATCCTATCCTATGCTCTTACTAACCCTATCCTCTATTATATCCTATCCTCTATCCTATCCTATCCTCTATCCTATCCTATCTTCTATCCTATCCTATCCTCAGTCCTAACCTATCCTCTATCCTATCCTATCCTCTATTCTATCCTATCCTCTATCGTATCCTATAATATATCCAATCTTATCCTCTTTCCTATCCTATCCTCTATTCTATCCTATCCTCTATCGTATCCTATAATCTATCCAATCTTATCCTCTATCCTATCCTATCCTCTATCCTATCCTATTCTCTATCATATCCTATCCTCTATCCTATCCCATCCTCAACCCTATCCTTTCGTCTATCCTATCCTCTATCCTATCCTATCCTCTTACTTATCCTATCCTCTATCCTATCATATCCTCTATCCTATCCTCTATCCTATCATATCCTCTATCCTATCCTATCCTCTATCCTATCCTATCCTCTATCGTATCCTATCCTCTATGCTATCCTATCCTCTATCCTATCCTATCCTCTACCCTATCCTATCCTCTATCCTATCCTATCCTCTATCCTATCCTATCCTCTATCCTATCCTATCGTCTATCCTATCCTATCCTCTATCCTATCCTATCCTCTATCCTATCCTATCCTCTATCCTATCCTATCCTCTATCCTATCCTATCCTCTCCTATCCGATCCCCTATCCTATCCTATCCTCTATCCTATCCTATCCTCTTTCCTATCCTATCCTCTATCCAATCTTATCCTCTATCCTATCCTATCCTTTATCCTATCCTCTGTCCTATCATATCCTCTATGCTATCCTATCCTCTATCCTATCCTCTATTCTATCATATCCTCTATCCTATCCTATCCTCTATCCTACCCTATCCTCTACCCTATCCAATTCTCTATCCTCTATCCAATCCTATCCGCAATTCTATCCAGCGTCTATCCAATCCTATCCTCAATTCTATCCTATCCTCTATCCTATCCTATCCTATCCTCAATCCTAACCTATTCTCTATCCTATCCTATCCTCTATCCTATCCTATCCTCTATCCTATCCTCTATCCTATCCTCTATCCTATCCTCTATCCTATCCTCTATCCTATCCTCTATCCTATCCTCTATCCTATCCTCTATCGTATCCTATCCTCTATCCTATCCTATCCTTTATCCTATCCTCTATCCTATCATATCCTCTATCCTATCCTATCCTCTATCCTATCCTCTATCCTATCCTATCCTCTAACCTATCCTATAATCTATCCTATCCTATCAATCCCCTATCCTATCCTCTATCCTACCCTATCCTCTATCCTATCCAATTCTCTATCCTCTATCCAATCCTATCCTCAATTCTATCCTATCGTCTATCCAATCCTATCCTCAATTCCATCCTATCCTCTCTCCTATCCTATCCTATCGTCAATCCTAACCTATTCTCTATCCTATCCTATCCTCTATCCTATCCTATCCTCTATCCTATCCTATCCTTTATCCTATCCTCTATCCTATCATATCCTCTATGCTATCCCAACCTCTATCCTATCCTCTATCCTATCATATCCTCTATCCTATCCTATCCTCTATCCTATCCTATCCTATATCCTATCCTATCCTATCCTTTATCCTATCCTCTATCCTATCATATCCTCTATCCTATCCTATCCTCTATCCTATCCTCTACCCTATCATATCCTCTATCCTATCCTATCCTCTATCCTATCCTATCCTATCCTCTATCCTATCCTATCCTCTATCCTATCCTATCCCCTATCCTATCCTATCCTCTATCCTATCCTATCCTCTATCCTATTCTATCCTCTCTCCTATCCGATCCCCTATCCTATCCTATCCTCTATCCTATCCTATCCTCTTTCCTATCCTATCCTCTATCCAATCTTATCCTCTGTCCTATCCTATCCTCTATCCTATACTATCGTCTATGCTATACTATCCTCTATCCTATCCTATGCTCTTACTAACACTATCCTCTATTATATCCTATCCTCTATCCTATCCTATCCTCTATCCTATCCTATCTTCTATCCAATCCTCTCCTCTATCCTATCCTATCCTCTATCCTATCCTATCCTCTATCCATCCTATCCTCTATCCTATCCTATCCTCTCTCCTATCCGATCCCCTATCCTATCCTATCCTCTATCCTATCCTATCCTCTTTCCTATCCTATCCTCTATCCAATCTTATCCTCTGTCCTATCCTATCCTCTATCCTATACTATCGTCTATGCTATCCTATCCTCTATCCTATCCTATGCTCCTCCTAACCCTATCCTCTATTATATCCTATCCTCTATCCTATCCTATCCTCTATCCTATCCTATCTTCTATCCAATCCTCTCCTCTATCCTATCCTATCCTCTATCCTATCCTATCCTCTATCCTATCCTATCCTATCCTATCCTCTATCCTATCCTATACTCTATCCTATCCTATCCTCTATCGTATCCTATACTCTATCCTATCCCATCCTCTATCGTATCCTATCCTCTATCCTATCCTGTCCTCTATCTTATCCTATCCTCTATCCTATCCCATCATCAATCCTATCCTTTCGTCTATACTATCCTCTATCCTATCCTATCCTCTTACTTATCCTATCCTCTATCCTATCCGATCCTCTATCCTATCCTATCCTCTATACTAGGCAATCCCATATCCTATCCTCTATCCTATCCTATCCTCTATCGTATCCTTTTTTCTATAATATCGTATGTTCTATCGTATACTATCCTCTATCCTATCCTTTCCTCTATCCTATCCTCTATCCTATCCTTTCCTCTATCCCATCCTCTATCCAATCCTATCCTTTATCCTATCCTGCCCTCTATCCTATCTTATCACCTATCCTATCCTATCATCTATCCTATCCTATCCTCTATCCTATCCTATCCTCTATCCTATCCTATCCTCTATCCAATCTTATCCTCTGTCCTATCCTATCCTCTATCCTATCCTATCCTCTATGCTATCCTATCCTTTATCCTATCCTATGCTCTTACTAATCCTATCCTCCATTATATCCTATCCTCTATCCTATCCTATCCTCTATCCTATCCTATCCTCTATCCTATCCTATCCTCTATCCTATCATATCCTCTATCCTATCCTATCCTCTATCGTATGCTCTATCCTATCCTATCAACTATAATATCCTATCCTCTATCATATCCTATCCTCTATCCAATCCTATCCTCTATCCTATCCTATCCTCTATCCTATACTATCCTCTATCCAATCTTATCCTCTATCCTATCCGATCCTCTATCCAATCCTCTCCTATATCCTATCCTATCCTCTATCCTATCCCATCATCAAACCTATCCTTTCGTCTATACTATCCTCTATCCTATCCTATCCTCTATCGTATCCTATCCTCTAGCCTATCCTGTCCTCTATCTTATCCTATCCTCTATCCTATCTTATCCTCTATCCAATCCTACCCTCTATCCTATCCTTTCCTCTATCCTATCCTATCCTCTATCCTATCCTCTATCGTATCATATCCTCTATCCTATCCTCTATCCTATCCTATCCTCTATCATATCATATCCTCTTACTTATCCTATCCTCTATCCTATCCTATTCTCTATCATATCCTATCCTCTATCCTATCCCAGCCTCAATCCTATCCTATCCTCTATCCTATCCTCTATCCTATCCTCTATCCTATCCTATCCTCTATCCTATCCTATCCTCTATCCTATCCTATCCTCTATCCTATCCTATCCTCTATCGTATCATATCCTCTATCCTATCCTCTATCCTATCCTATCCTCTATCATATCATATCCTCTTACTTATCCTATCCTCTATCCTATCCTATTCTCTATCATATCCTATCCTCTATCCTATCCCATCCTCAATCCTATCCTATCCTCTATCCTATCCTCTATCCTATCCTCTATCCTATCCTCTATCCTATCCTATCCTCTATCCTATCCTATCCTCTATCCTATCCTATCCTCTATCCTATCCTATCCTCTATCCTATCCTATCTTCTATCCTATCCTATCCTCTATCCTAACCTATCTTCTATCCTATCCTATCCTCTATCCTAACCTAACCTCTATCCTATCCTATCCTCTATCCTATCCTATCCTCTATCCTATCCTATCTTCTATCCAATCCTCTCCTCTATCCTATCCTATCCTCTATCCTATCCTATCCTCTATCCTATCCTATCCTATCCTATCCTATCCTCTATCCTATCCTATACTCTATCCTATCCTATCCTCTATCTTATCCTATCCTCTATCCTATCTTATCCTCTATCCAATCCTATCCTCTATCCTATCCTTTCCTCTATCCTATTCTGTCCTCTATCCTATCCTATCCTCTTACTTATCCTATCCTCTATCCTATCCTATCCTCTATCCTATCCTATCCTCTATCCAATCCTATCCTCTATCCTATCCTATCCTCTATCCTATCCCATCATCAATCCTATGCTTTCGTCTATACTATCCTCTATCCTATCCTATCCTCTTACTTATCCTATCCTCTATCCTATCCAATCCCCTATCCTATCCTCTATCCTATTCTATCCTCTACCCTATAATACCATGTATCCTATCCTATTCTCTATCCTATCCTATCCTCTATCGTATGCTCTATCCTATCCTATCAACTATCCTATCCTATCCTCTATCCAATCCTATCAACTATCCTAACCTATCCTCTATCCTATCCTATCCTATCCTATCCTATACTCTATCCTATCCTATCCTCTATCGTATCCTATCCTATCCTCTATCGTATCCTATCCTTTATCCTATCCTGTCCTCTATCTTATCCTATCCTCTATCCTATCTTATCCTCTATCCAATCCTATCCTCTATCCTATCCTTTCCTCTATCCTATCCTATCCTCTATCCTATCATATCCTCTTACTTATCCTATCCTCTATCCTATCCTATCCTCTATCCTATCCTATCCTCTATCCAATCCTATCCTCTATCATATCTTATCCTCTATCCTATCCCATCATCAATCCTATACTTTCGTCTATACTGTCCTCTATCCTATCCTATCCTCTTACTTATCCTATCCTCTATCCTATCCTATCCTCTATCCTATCCGATCCTCTATCCTATCCTATCCTCTATACTAGGCAATCCCATATCCTATCCTCTATCCTATCCTATCCTCTATCGTATCCTTTTTTCTATAATATCGTATGTTCTATCGTATCCTATCCTCTATCCTATCCTTTCCTCTATCCTATCCTCTATCCTATCCTTTCCTCTATCCCATCCTCTATCCAATCCTATCCTTTATCCTATCCTGCCCTCTATCCTATCTTATCACCTATCCTATCCTATCATCTATCCTATCCTATCCTATATCCTATCCTATCCTCTATCCTATCCTATCCTCTATCCAATCTTATCCTCTGTCCTATCCTATCCTCTATCCTATCCTATCCTCTATCCTATCCTATGCTCTTACTAATCCTATCCTCCATTATATCCTATCCTCTATCCTATCCTATCCTCTATCCTATCCTATCCTCTATCCTATCCTATCCTCTATCCTATCATATCCTCTATCCTATCCTATCCTCTATCGTATGCTCTATCCTATCCTATCAACTATAATATCCTATACTCTATCATATCCTATCCTCTATCCAATCCTATCCTCTATCCTATCCTATCCTCTATCCTATACTATCCTCTATCCAATCTTATCCTCTATCCTATCCGATCCTCTATCCAATCCTTTCCTATATCCTATCCTATCCTCTATCCTATCCCATCATCAAACCTATCCTTTCGTCTATACTATCCTCTATCCTATCCTATCCTCTATCGTATCCTATCCTCTATCCTATCCTGTCCTCTATCTTATCCTATCCTCTATCCTAACTTATCCTCTATCCAATCCTACCCTCTATCCTATCCTTTCCTCTATCCTATCCTATCCTCTATCCTATCCTCTATCGTATCATATCCTCTATCCTATCCTCTATCCTATCCTATCCTCTATCATATCATATCCTCTTACTTATCCTATCCTCTATCCTATCCTATTCTCTATCATATCCTATCCTCTATCCTATCCCATCCTCAATCCTATCCTTTCCTCTATCCTATCCTCTATCCTATCCAGTCCTCTTACTTATCCTATCCTCTATCCTATCCTATCCTCTATCCTATCCTATCCTCTATCCTATCCTATCCTCTATCCTATCCTATCAATCCCCTATCCTATCCTCTATCCTACCTTGTCCTCTATCCTATCCAATTCTCTATCCTCTATCCAATCCTATCCTCAATTCTATCCTATCGTTTATCCAATCCTATCCTCAATTATATCCTATCCTCTATCCTATCCTATCCTATCCTCAATCCTAACCTATTCTCTATCCTATCCTCTATCCTATCCTCTATCCTATCCTCTATCCTATCCTCTATCCTATCCTATCCTCTATCCTATCCTATCCTCTATCCTATCCTATCCTCTATCCTATCCTATCCTCTATCCTATCCTATCTTCTATCCTATCCTATCCTCTATCCTAACCTATCCTCTATCCTATCCTATCCTCTATCCTATCATATCCTGTATCCTATAATTTCCTCTATCCTATCCTCTATCCTATCATATCCTCTATCCTATCCTATCCTCTATCCTATCCTATCCTCTATCCTATCCTATCCTCTATCCTATCCTATCCTCTATCCTATCCTATCAATCCCCTATCCTATCCTCTATCCTACCCTATCCTCTATCCTATCCAATTCTCTATCCTCTATCCAATCCTATCCTCAATTCTATCCTATCGTCTATCCAATCCTATCCTCAATTCTATCCTATCCTCTATCCTATCCTATCCTATCCTCAATCCTAACCTATTCTCTATCCTATCCTCTATCCTATCCTCTATCCTATCCTCTATCCTATCCTATCCTCTATCCTATCCTATCCTCTATCCTATCCTATCAATCCCCTATCCTATCCTCTATTCTACCCTATCCTCTATCCTATCCAATTCTCTATCCTCTATCCAATCCTATCCTCAATTCTATCCTATAGCCTATCCAATCCTATCCTCAATTCCATCCTATCCTCTATCCTATCCTATCCTATCGTCAATCCTAACCTATTCTCTATCCTATCCTATCCTCTATCATATCATATCCTCTTACTTATCCTATCCTCTATCCTATCCTATTCTCTATCATATCCTATCCTCTATCCTATCCCATCCTCAATCCTATCCTTTCCTCTATCCTATCCTCTATCCTATCCTATCCTCTTACTTATCCTATCCTCTATCCTATCTAATCCCCTATCCTATCCTCTATCCTATCCTATCCTCTATCCTATCCTATCAACTATCCTATCCTATCCTCAATCCTAACCTATTCTCTATCCTATCCTATCCTCTATCCTATCCTATCCTCTATCCTATCCTATCCTCTATCCTATCCTATCTTCTATCCTATCCTATCCTCTATCCTAACCTATCCTCTATCCTATCCTATCCTCTATCCTATCATATCCTCTATCCTATAATATCCTCTATCCTATCCTCTATCCTATCATATCCTCTATCCTATCCTATCCTCTATCCTATCCTATCCTCTATCCTATCTTATCAATCCCCTATCCTATCCTCTATCCTACCCTATCCTCTATCCAATCCTATCCTGAATTCTATCCTATCGTCTATCCAATCCTATCCTCAATTCTATCCTATCCTCTATCCTATCCTATCCTATCCTCAATCCTAACCTATTCTCTATCCTATCCTCTATCCTATCCTCTATCCTATCCTCTATCCTATCCTATCCTCTATCCTATCCTATCCTTTATCCTATCCTCTATCCTATCCTCTATCCTATCCTCTATCCTATCCTCTATCCTATCCTCTATCCTATCCTATCCTCTACCCTATCCTCTATCCTATCATATCCTCTATCCTATCCTATCCTCTATCCTATCCTATCAATCCCCTATCCTATCCTCTATTCTACCCTATCCTCTATCCTATCCAATTCTCTATCCTCTATCCAATCCTATTCTCAATTCTATCCTACAGCCTATCCAATCCTATCCTCAATTCCATCCTATCCTCTATCCTATCCTATCCTATCGTCAATCCTAACCTATTCTCTATCCTATCCTATCCTCTATCATATCATATCCTCTTACTTATCCTATCCTCTATCCTATCCTATCCTCTATCATATCCTATCCTCTATCCTATCCCATCCTCAATCCTATCCTTTCCTCTATCCTATCCTCTATCCTATCCTATCCTCTATCCTATCCTATCAACTATCCTATCCTATCCTCTATCCTATCCTATCCTATCCTATCCTCTATCCTATCCTATCCTCTATCCTATCCTATCCTCTATCCAATCCTATCCTCTATCCTATCCTATCCTCTATCCTAACCTATCCTCTATCCTATCCTATCCTTTATCCTATCAAATCCTCTATCCTATAATATCCTCTATCCTATCCTCTATCCTATCATATCCTCTATCCTATCCTATCCTCTATCCTATCCTATCCTCTATCCTATCCTATCCTCTATCCTATCCTATCAATCCCCTATCCTATCCTCTATCCTACCCTATCCTCTATCCTATCCAATTCTCTATCCTCTATCCAATCCTATCCTCAATTCTATCCTATCGTCTATCCAATCCTATCCTCAATTCTATCCTATCCTCTATCCTATCCTATCCTATCCTCAATCCTAACCTATTCTCTATCCTATCCTCTATCCTATCCTCTATCCTATCCTCTATCCTATCCTCTATCCTATCCTCTATCCTATCCTCTATCCTATCCTCTATCCTATCCTCTATCCTATCCTATCCTCTACCCTATCCTCTATCCTATCCTATCCTCTATCCTATCCTATCCTCTATCCTATCCTATCAATCCCCTATCCTATCCTCTATTCTACCCTATCCTCCATCCTATCCAATTCTATCTTTAGGATAGAGGAAACTCTATCCTATAGAATTCCTATCTTACTTATCCTATCCTCTATCCTATCCTATCCTCTATCCTATCCTATCCTCTATCCAATCCTATCCTCTATCCTATCCTATCCTCTATCCTATCCCATCATCAATCCTATCCTTTCGTCTATACTATCCTCTATCCTATCCTATCCTCTTACTTATCCTATCCTCTATCCTATCCTATCCTCTATCCTATCCGATCCTCTATCCTATCCTATCCTCTATCCTAGGCAATCCCATATCCTATCCTCTATCCTATCCTATCCTCTATCGTATCCTTTTTTCTATAATATCGTATGTTCTATCGTATCCTATCCTCTATCCTATCCTTTCCTCTATCCTATCCTCTATCCTATCCTTTCCTCTATCCTATCCTCTATCCAATCCTATCCTCTATCCAATCTTATCCTCTGTCCTATCCGATCCTCTATCCTATCCTATCCTCTTACTTATCCTATCCTCTATCCTATCCTATCCCCTATCCTATACTATCCTCTATCCAATCCTATCCTCTATCCTATCCCATCCTCAATCCTATCCTTTCCTCTATCCTATCCTCTTACTTATCCTATCCTCTACCCTATCCAATCCCCTATCCTATCCTCTATCCTATTCTATCCTCTACCCTATAATACCATGTATCCTATCCTATTCTCTATCCTATCCTATCCTCTATCGTATGCTCTATCCTATCCTATCAACTATCCTATCCTATCCTCTATCGTATCCTATCCTCTATCCTATCCTGTCCTCTATCTTATCCTATCCTCTATCCAATCCTATCCTCTATCCCATCCTATCCTCTATCCTATCCCATTATCAATCCTATCCTTTCGTCTATACTATCCTCTATCCTATCCTATCCTCTTACTTACCCTATCCTCTATCCTATCCGATCCTCTATCCTATCCAATCCTCTATCCTATCCTATCCTCTATCCTATCCTATCCTCTATAATATCCTATCCTCTCTCCTATCCGATCCCCTATCCTATCCTATCCTCTATCCTATCCTATCCTCTCTCCTATCCTATGCTCTATCCAATCTTATCCTCTGTCCTATCCTATCCTCTATCCTATCCCATCCTCAATCCTATCCTTTCGTCTATCCTATCCTCTATCCTATCCTATCCTCTTACCTATCCTATCCTCTTACCTATCCTATCCTCTATCCTATCCAATCCCCTATCCTATCCTCTATACTATTCTATCTCCTCCCCAATAATACCATGTAACCTATCCTATTCTCTATCCTATCCTATCCTCTATCGTATGCTCTATCCTATCCTATCAACTATCCTATCCTATCCTCTATCCTATCCTATCAACTATCCTATCCTATACTCTATCTTATCCTATCCCATCCTATCCTCTATCCTATCCTATACTCTATCGTATCCTATCCTCTATCGTATCCTATACTCTATCCTATCCTATCCTCTATCCTATCCTATCAATCCCCTATCCTATCCTCTATCCTACCCTATCCTCTATCCTATCCAATTCTCTATCCTCTATCCAATCCTATCCTCAATTCTATCCTATCGTCTATCCAATCCTATCCTCAATTCTATCCTATCCTCTATCCTATCCTATCCTATCCTCAATCCTAACCTATTCTCTATCCTATCCTCTATCCTATCCTCTATCCTATCCTCTATCCTATCCTATCCTTTATCCTATCCTGTATCCTATCCTCTATCCTACCCTCTATCCTATCCTCTATCCTATCCTATCCTCTACCCTATCCTCTATCCTATCCTATCCTCTATCCTATCCTATCCTCTATCCTATCCTATCCTCTATCCTATCCTACCAATCCCCTATCCTATCCTCTATTCTACCCTATCCTCCATCCTATCCAATTCTATCTTTAGGATAGAGGAAACTCTATCCTATAGAATTCCTATCTTACTTATCCTATCCTCTATCCTATCCTATCCTCTATCCTATCCTATCCTCTATCCAATCCTATCCTCTATCCTATCCTATCCTCTATCCTATCCCATCATCAATCCTATCCTTTCGTCTATACTATCCTCTATCCTATCCTATCCTCTTACTTATCCTATCCTCTATCCTATCCTATCCTCTATCGTATCCTTTTTTCTATAATATCGTATGTTCTATCGTATCCTATCCTCTATCCTATCCTATCCTCTATAATATCCTATCCTCTCTCCTATCCGATCCCCTATCCTATCCTATCCTCTATCCTATCCTATCCTCTCTCCTATCCTATGCTCTATCCAATCTTATCCTCTGTCCTATCCTATCCTCTACCCTATACTATCGTCTATGCTATCCTATCCTCTATCCTATCCTATGCTCTTACTAACCCTATCCTCTATTATATCCTATCCTCTATCCTATCCTATTCTCTATCATATCCTATCCTCTATCCAATCCTATCCTCTATCCTATCTTATCACCTATCCTATCCTATTCTCTATCATATCCTATAATCTATCCTATCCCATCCTCAATCCTATCCTTTCCTCTATCCTATCCTCTATCCTATCCTATACTCTTACTTATCCTATCCTCTATCCTATCCAATCCCCTATCCTATCCTCTATCCTATTCTATCCTCTACCCTATAATACCATATATCCTATCCTATTCTCTATCCTATCCTATCCTCTATCGTATGCTCTATCCTATCCTATCAACTATCCTATCCTATCCTCTATCCTATCCTATCAACTATCCTATCCTATCCTCTATCCTATCCCATCATCAAACCTATCCTTTCGTCTATACTATCCTCTATCCTATCCTATCCTCTATCGTATCCTATCCTCTAGCCTATCCTGTCCTCTATCTTATCCTATCCTCTATCCTATCTTATCCTCTATCCAATCCTACCCTCTATCCTATCCTTTCCTCTATCCTATCCTATCCTCTATCATATCATATCCTCTTACTTATCCTATCCTCTATCCTATCCTATTCTCTATCATATCCTATCCTCTATCCTATCCCATCCTCAATCCTATCCTTTCCTCTATCCTATCCTCTATCCTATCCTATCCTCTTACTTATCCTATCCTCTATCCTATCCTATCCTCTATCCTATCCTATCCTCTATCCTATCCTATCCTCTATCCTATCCTATCCTCTATCCTATCCTATCCTCTATCCTATCCTATCCTCTATCCTATCCTATCAATCCCCTATCCTATCCTCTATCCTACCCTATCCTCTATCCTATCCAATTCTCTATCCTCTATCCAATCCTATCCTCAATTCTATCCTATCGTTTATCCAATCCTATCCTCAATTCTATCCTATCCTCTATCCTATCCTATCCTATCCTCAATCCTAACCTATTCTCTATCCTATCCTCTATCCTATCCTCTATCCTATCCTCTATCCTATCCTATCCTCTATCCTATCCTATCCTCTATCCTATCCTATCCTCTATCCTATCCTATCCTCTATCCTATCCTATCCTCTATCCTATCCTATCCTCTATCCTATCCTATCCTCTACCCTATCCTATCTTCTATCCTATCCTATCCTCTATCCTATCCTATCCTCTATCCTATCCTATCCTCTATCCTATCCTATCTTCTATCCTATCCTATCCTCTATCCTAACCTATCCTCTATCCTATCCTATCCTCTATCCTATCATATCCTGTATCCTATAATATCCTCTATCCTATCCTCTATCCTATCATATCCTCTATCCTATCCTATCCTCTATCCTATCCTATCCTCTATCCTATCCTATCCTCTATCCTATCCTATCAATCCCCTATCCTATCCTCTATCCTACCCTATCCTCTATCCTATCCAATTCTCTATCCTCTATCCAATCCTATCCTCAATTCTATCCTATCGTCTATCCAATCCTATCCTCAATTCTATCCTATCCTCTATCCTATCCTATCCTATCCTCAATCCTAACCTATTCTCTATCCTATCCTCTATCCTATCCTCTATCCTATCCTCTATCCTATCCTATCCTCTATCCTATCCTATCCTCTATCCTATCCTATCCTCTATCCGATCCTATCCTCTATCCTATCCTATCCTCTTTCCTATCCTATCCTCTATCCAATCTTATCCTCTGTCCTATCCTATCCTCTATCCTATACTATCGTCTATGCTATCCTATCCTCTATCCTATCCTATGCTCCTACTAACCCTATCCTCTATTATATCCTATCCTCTATCCTATCCTATCCTCTATCCTATCCTATCTTCTATCCAATCCTCTCCTCTATCCTATCCTATCCTCTATCCTATCCTATCCTCTATCCTATCCTATCCTATCCTATCCTCTATCCTATCCTATACTCTATCCTATCCTATCCTCTATCGTATCCTATACTCTATCCTATCCCATCCTCTATCGTATCCTATCCTCTATCCTATCCTGTCCTCTATCTTATCCTATCCTCTATCCTATCTTATCCTCTATCCAATCCTATCCTCTATCCTATCCTTTCCTCTATCCTATCCTATCCTCTATCCTATCCTATCCTCTTACTTATCCTATCCTCTATCCTATCCTATCCTCTATCCCATCCTATCCTCAATCCAATCCTATCCTCTATCCTATCCTATCCTCTATCCTATCCCATCATCAATCCTATCCTTTCGTCTATACTATCCTCTATCCTATCCTATCCTATCCTCAATGCTAACCTATTCTCTATCCTATCCTCTATCCTATCCTCTATCCTATCCTCTATCCTATCCTATCCTCAATCCTATCCTTTCCTCTATCCTATCCTCTATCCTATCCTATACTCTTACTTATCCTATCCTCTATCCTATCCAATCCCCTATCCTATCCTCTATCCTATTCTATCCTCTACCCTATAATACCATGTATCCTATCCTATTCTCTATCCTATCCTATCCTCTATCGTATGCTCTATCCTATCCTATCAACTATCCTATCCTATCCTCTATCCTATCCTATCAACTATCCTATCCTATCCTCTATCCTATCCCATCATCAAACCTATCCTTTCGTCTATACTATCCTCTATCCTATCCTATCCTCTAGCCTATCCTGTCCTCTATCTTATCCTATCCTCTATCCTATCTTATCCTCTATCCAATCCTACCCTCTATCCTATCCTTTCCTCTATCCTATCCTATCCTCTATCCTATCCTGTCCTCTATCTTATCCTATCCTCTATCCTATCTTATCCTCTATCCAATCCTATCCTCTATCCTATCCTTTCCTCTATCCTATCCTATCCTCTATCCTATCCTATCCTCTATCCTATCCTATCCTCTATCCTATCCTATCCTCTATCCTATCCTATCCTCTATCCTATCCTATCCTCTACCCTATCCTATCTTCTATCCTATCCTATCCTCTATCCTATCCTATCCTCTATCCTATCCTATCCTCTATCCTATCCTATCTTCTATCCTATCCTATCCTCTATCCTAACCTATCCTCTATCCTATCCTATCCTCTATCCTATCATATCCTGTATCCTATAATATCCTCTATCCTATCCTCTATCCTATCATATCCTCTATCCTATCCTATCCTCTATCCTATCCTATCCTCTATCCTATCCTATCCTCTATCCTATCCTATCAATCCCCTATCCTATCCTCTATCCTACCCTATCCTCTATCCTATCCAATTCTCTATCCTCTATCCAATCCTATCCTCAATTCTATCCTATCGTCTATCCAATCCTATCCTCAATTCTATCCTATCCTCTATCCTATCCTATCCTATCCTCAATCCTAACCTATTCTCTATCCCATCCTCTATCCTATCCTCTATCCTATCCTCTATCCTATCCTATCCTCTATCCTATCCTATCCTCTATCCTATCCTATCCTCTATCCGATCCTATCCTCTATCCTATCCTATCCTCTTTCCTATCCTATCCTCTATCCAATCTTATCCTCTGTCCTATCCTATCCTCTATCCTATACTATCGTCTATGCTATCCTATCCTCTATCCTATCCTATGCTCCTACTAACCCTATCCTCTATTATATCCTATCCTCTATCCTATCCTATCCTCTATCCTATCCTATCTTCTATCCAATCCTCTCCTCTATCCTATCCTATCCTCTATCCTATCCTATCCTCTATCCTATCCTATCCTATCCTATCCTCTATCCTATCCTATACTCTATCCTATCCTATCCTCTATCGTATCCTATACTCTATCCTATCCCATCCTCTATCGTATCCTATCCTCTATCCTATCCTGTCCTCTATCTTATCCTATCCTCTATCCTATCTTATCCTCTATCCAATCCTATCCTCTATCCTATCCTTTCCTCTATCCTATCCTATCCTCTATCCTATCCTATCCTCTTACTTATCCTATCCTCTATCCTATCCTATCCTCTATCCCATCCTATCCTCAATCCAATCCTATCCTCTATCCTATCCTATCCTCTATCCTATCCCATCATCAATCCTATCCTTTCGTCTATACTATCCTCTATCCTATCCTATCCTATCCTCAATGCTAACCTATTCTCTATCCTATCCTCTATCCTATCCTCTATCCTATCCTCTATCCTATCCTATCCTCAATCCTATCCTTTCCTCTATCCTATCCTCTATCCTATCCTATACTCTTACTTATCCTATCCTCTATCCTATCCAATCCCCTATCCTATCCTCTATCCTATTCTATCCTCTACCCTATAATACCATGTATCCTATCCTATTCTCTATCCTATCCTATCCTCTATCGTATGCTCTATCCTATCCTATCAACTATCCTATCCTATCCTCTATCCTATCCTATCAACTATCCTATCCTATCCTCTATCCTATCCCATCATCAAACCTATCCTTTCGTCTATACTATCCTCTATCCTATCCTATCCTCTATCGTATCCTATCCTCTAGCCTATCCTGTCCTCTATCTTATCCTATCCTCTATCCTATCTTATCCTCTATCCAATCCTACCCTCTATCCTATCCTTTCCTCTATCCTATCCTATCCTCTATCCTATCCTGTCCTCTATCTTATCCTATCCTCTATCCTATCTTATCCTCTATCCAATCCTATCCTCTATCCTATCCTTTCCTCTATCCTATCCTATCCTCTATCCTATCCTATCCTCTTACTTATCCTATCCTCTATCCTATCCTATCCTCTATCCCATCCTATCCTCAATCCAATCCTATCCTCTATCCTATCCTATCCTCTATCCTATCCCATCATCAATCCTATCCTTTCGTCTATACTATCCTCTATCCTATCCTATCCTCTTACTTATCCTATCCTCTATCCTATCCAATCCCCTATCCTATCCTCTATCCTATTCTATCCTCTACCCTATAATACCATGTATCCTATCCTATTCTCTATCCTATCCTATCCTCTATCGTATGCTCTATCCTATCCTATCAACTATCCTAACCTATCCTCTATCCTATCCTATCCTATCCTATCCTATACTCTATCCTATCCTATCCTCTATCGTATCCTATCCTATCCTCTATCGTATCCTATCCTTTATCCTATCCTGTCCTCTATCTTATCCTATCCTCTATCCTATCTTATCCTCTATCCAATCCTATCCTCTATCCTATCCTTTCCTCTATCCTATCCTATCCTCTATCCTATCCTATCCTCTTACTTATCCTATCCTCTATCCTATCCTATCCTCTATCCTATCCTATCCTCTATCCAATCCTATCCTCTATCATATCTTATCCTCTATCCTATCCCATCATCAATCCTATACTTTCGTCTATACTATCCTCTATCCTATCCTATCCTCTTACTTATCCTATCCTCTATCCTATCCTATCCTCTATCCTATCCGATCCTCTATCCTATCCTATCCTCTATACTAGGCAATCCCATATCCTATCCTCTATCCTATCCTATCCTCTATACTAGGCAATCCCATATCCTATCCTCTATCCTATCCTATCCTCTATCGTATCCTTTTTTCTATAATATCGTATGTTCTATCGTATCCTATCCTCTATCCTATCCTTTCCTCTATCCTATCCTCTATCCTATCCTTTCCTCTATCCCATCCTCTATCCAATCCTATCCTTTATCCTATCCTATCCTCTATCCTATCTTATCACCTATCCTATCCTATCATCTATCCTATCCTATCCTCTATCCTATCCTATCCTCTATCCTATCCTATCCTCTATCCAATCTTATCCTCTGTCCTATCCTATCCTCTATCCTATCCTATCCTCTATGCTATCCTATCCTCTATCCTATCCTATGCTCTTACTAATCCTATCCTCCATTATATCCTATCCTCTATCCTATCCTATCCTCTATCCTATCCTATCCTCTATCCTATCCTATCCTCTATCCTATCATATCCTCTATCCTATCCTATCCTCTATCGTATGCTCTATCCTATCCTATCAACTATAATATCCTATCCTCTATCATATCCTATCCTCTATCCAATCCTATCCTCTATCCTATCCTATCCTCTATCCTATACTATCCTCTATCCAATCTTATCCTCTATCCTATCCGATCCACTATCCAATCCTCTCCTATATCCTATCCTATCCTCTATCCTATCCCATCATCAAACCTATCCTTTCGTCTATACTATGCTCTATCCTATCCTATCCTCTATCGTATCCTATCCTCTATCCTATCCTGTCCTCTATCTTATCCTATCCTCTATCCTATCTTATCCTCTATCCAATCTTACCCTCTATCCTATCCTTTCCTCTATCCTATCCTATCCTCTATCCTATCCTCTATCGTATCATATCCTCTATCCTATCCTCTATCCTATCCTATCCTCTATCCTATCCTATCCTCTATCCTATCCTATCTTCTATCCTATCCTATCCTCTATCCTAACCTATCCTCTATCCTATCCTATCCTCTATCCTATCATATCCTGTATCCTATAATTTCCTCTATCCTATCCTCTATCCTATCATATCCTCTATCCTATCCTATCCTCTATCCTATCATATCCTCTATCCTATCCTATCCTCTATCCTATCCTATCCTCTATCCTATCCTATCAATCCCCTATCCTATCCTCTATCCTACCCTATCCTCTATCCTATCCAATTCTCTATCCTCTATCCAATCCTATCCTCAATTCTATCCTATCGTCTATCCAATCCTATCCTCAATTCTATCCTATCCTCTATCCTATCCTATCCTATCCTCAATCCTAACCTATTCTCTATCCTATCCTCTATCCTATCCTCTATCCTATCCTCTATCCTATCATATCCTCTATCCTATCCTATCCTCTATCCTATCCTATCCTCTATCCTATCCTATCAATCCCCTATCCTATCCTCTATTCTACCCTATCCTCTATCCTATCCAATTCTCTATCCTCTATCCAATCCTATCCTCAATTCTATCCTATAGCCTATCCAATCCTATCCTCAATTCCATCCTATCCTCTATCCTATCCTATCCTATCGTCAATCCTAACCTATTCTCTATCCTATCCTATCCTCTATCATATCATATCCTCTTACTTATCCTATCCTCTATCCTATCCTATTCTCTATCATATCCTATCCTCTATCCTATCCCATCCTCAATCCTATCCTTTCCTCTATCCTATCCTCTATCCTATCCAATCCTCTTACTTATCCTATCCTCTATCCTATCCAATCCCCTATCCTATCCTCTATCCTATCCTATCCTCTATCCTATCCTATCAACTATCCTATCCTATCCTCAATCCTAACCTATTCTCTATCCTATCCTATCCTCTATCCTATCCTATCCTCTATCCTATCCTATCCTCTATCCTATCCTATCCTCTATCCTATCCAATCTTCTATCCTATCCTATCCTCTATCCTAACCTATCCTCTATCCTATCCTATCCTCTATCCTATCATATCCTCTATCCTATAATATCCTCTATCCTATCCTCTATCCTATCATATCCTCTATCCTATCCTATCCTCTATCCTATCCTATCCTCTATCCTATCCTATCCTCTATCCTATCCTATCCTCTATCCTATCCTATCAATCCCCTATCCTATCCTCTATCCTACCCTATCCTCTATCCAATCCTATCCTGAATTCTATCCTATCGTCTATCCAATCCTATCCTCAATTCTATCCTATCCTCTATCCTATCCTATCCTATCCTCAATCCTAACCTATTCTCTATCCTATCCTCTATGCTATCCTCTATCCTATCCTCTATCCTATCCTCTATCCTATCCTATCCTCTATCCTATCCTATCCTTTATCCTATCCTCTATCCTATCCTCTATCCTATCCTCTATCCTATCCTCTATCCTATCCTATCCTCTACCCTATCCTCTATCCTATCATATCCTCTATCCTATCCTATCCTCTATCCTATCCTATCAATCCCCTATCCTATCCTCTATCCTACCCTATCCTCTATCCAATCCTATCCTGAATTCTATCCTATCGTCTATCCAATCCTATCCTCAATTCTATCCTATCCTCTATCCTATCCTATCCTATCCTCAATCCTAACCTATTCTCTATCCTATCCTCTATGCTATCCTCTATCCTATCCTCTATCCTATCCTCTATCCTATCCTATCCTCTATCCTATCCTATCCTTTATCCTATCCTCTATCCTATCCTCTATCCTATTTTTTTTTTTTTTTTCCGAGGAGGTAATCTCGTTACGGATACCCGAACCCCCCCGGGGGGGGGTGGGGTCCGGGTTATGTGGGACTCCTCGGCTGGTTGGTGCAACGCCGAGTATACCCACTAACTCCTCCCCGTCCGTCCCTAGACTCCTGGGGGCACCCGTGCTCTGCGCGCGCATGTCAATCCGGTGTGCCCCCGCCTTAGCATACCACCCAGGGGGGGACGCGGCCCCCTCCCGTACCTACTCTATCCGAAGGCACCACGCAACGGACGACGTGGCGCCTTCCCCCCTGTTAGGCCGCCCGATGAGCATCCGAGCCCCCGCTCGAGATGCCCGGCGGCCTCCGGGGACGGCGTTGGTGACCGAGTGTAAGGGGATATCCGATCCCCCGCCTCGAGATCATCAAGGGCGTCCCCGCTCGCGTCAGAGGCGTCGCAACGGGGGTACGCCCCCGGGGCGTACCCTGCGCCGCCTCCCCCCCCTTCGGCCGGGATCGTGATTACGCTCCCGATCCCGTTCCGCAGCCTCCTTCCGCAGCATAACCCGCTCGCAGAAGGAAGCGAACCCCCTCCACGCCTCCTCGCCACCGGCTGCCGCAGCGACGACAGCCGGGAGCGAGAGGTCGTGGCCCACCGCGCGCCGCAGGGCACGGCGCTCTCCCCCCCATGCCGGACACTCCTCCAGAGTGTGTTGCGCCGTGTCCCGCGGCTCGCCGCAGTGGTGACACGCCTCCTCGGTCTCCCTCCCGATGCGACACAGGTAGTCGCCGAAGCACCCGTGCCCGCTCATCACCTGCGTCACACGGTAGGAGACCCTATGCCCCATCCATCCCCTGTTCCATTGATCGAACACCGGGAGGATGGCCCGAACGGCCCGCCTCTCGCCCTCCCTCGTCCCGGGAAGGCTATCGCGCCACTCCCGGGCTGCGTGCCGCCGAGCATGTCGCCTGAGCTCATCCACCATGAGCCGCGCCTGATCCGGGGCCACCCCCCGGAGCCGGAGTTCCCTGGAGTGCGTATGCACATCCGCCAACACGCGGGCCTCCAGCTCGAGGGGGATCAGCCCCGACATCACCATCGCCGTCGCGTATGAAATGGTGCGGTACCCCCGCACGATGCCTATGGCCAGCCTGCGCTCGATGCGACGCAGCAGCGACCGTGTGCCGCCACTGCGCCCCCTAGCCAAGACATCGCGCGCCCATACAGGGGCTCCGTACAGGACCAAAACTCGCACCACCACCGCGAACAGACGACGCACCCGTCCACAGGGTCCCCCGAGATTCGGGAGAAGGCGACCGAGCGCAGCGGTCGCCCTCTCCGCCCGGGGCGCCAGCGACTCAAGGTGGCGGTCAAAACGCCACCGGCCGTCAAGCTCGAGTCCCAGGTACCGCATCTGGGACCCGACCCTGACCATCCCCTCCCCCACGCAGATCCAGCACTGGGGAGGCGCCGCCAACCGGGCCGAGCGGAGAAACCACATGGCCCTGGTTTTCTCGACGGACACCTCTAGGCCCAGCGACCGGATCGCGCGCACCGCGCGCCACGCGCCGCGCTCCGCCAGGCAGATGGCCTCCTTCGCATACCTCCCGGTGGCCAATACCAGCGTGTCGTCGGCGTAACACGTCAGGCTGACCCCGGGAGGCATCTCCTCCCGCAGGACGCGATCGTACGCAAGATTCCACAGCAACGGGCCCAACACCGAGCCCTGCGGAACCCCGCGCACGACGCCCCTGCGCACCATCCCGTACCGGCCGGGATACTCTATACCCCTGTCGGAGAGATAGCTCCCGATCACCCTTCTGAGATACAGAGGCACCCGGTGGAAGACCAGGGCCTCCATTATCCGATCCCAGGGGACGGTGTTGAACGCGTTAGCGATATCCAAGGATATCGCCAACGCAACACCGCCCCCCCTCGTACAGGCCTCCGAGAGAGCCCTCACCCGCCGAATAGCGTCGACGGTGGAGAGACCCTCCCGGAAGCCGAATTGAACCCCGCTCAGATCGGGGACCCCTCCCGCCGACAGGTGCCGGACGAGGCGTCCAACGAGTACGCGCTCGAACAACTTCCCCGCCTCGTCCAGCAGACAAATTGGCCGGTACCCTGAGGGCGAGTCCCGGGACTTGCCCCCCTTCGGAAGGAGGACCAACCTGCCCGACTTCCACTCCGTGGGGAACACCCCCTCCCTCAGACAGCCGTTATACAGCTGCCGGAGTTCGGCGGCGAGTCCCCCCTCCAGGGCCAAGACCAACGCGCGGCCCGGCACCCCGTCCGGGCCCGGGGCCTTGCGGCCCACCCGCCGCGCCCTGGCCATCGCCTCACCCAGCTCGCCGGCCGACACCTCCCACTCTGCGGACCAGGAGAGAGGCTCCTGTTCCCAATGGGAGCGGCGCAGTTGTCCCCCCTCTCGCGGGAAGAGGGACGCCACCACTCCCTCGAGCAGGTGGGGGTCCATCGACTCCGTCACCGGAGGCGCCCACGCGCGCAGCTTGTTCATGACAAGCTTGTACGGGCGCCCCCATGGATCGGAGTCCACCGTGCCGACGAGCTCCGACCACGCGTCGGCCTTGGCCCGCGCGATAGCCCTGCGGAGAACCCCGAGCGCGGCTCGGTACTCCCCGCCGAGCCTCGCCGTCACCTCCTCGTCGTCGCGCCTCCTACGCGCTCGGCCGTACCGACGCCGCGCGGCATTGCAGGCACGCCGGAGCTCCGCAATGCCGGCGGACCACCAGTACGCCGCCCTCCTGGGGGCGAACCGGCTGCGGGGCATGGCGGTGTCGCACACCGCCGTCATTACCTCCCGCAGCCGCCTCGCCCCTTGCGCAGGCGCCAGCTCGGACAGGGCCGGCCCCGTCCATGTCGCCGCGGCTACCGCGGCCCCGAACGCGTCCGCGTCCAGCCGCTTCAAGGCCCATCGCGGCCGTCGGTCCCCCCGGCCCGGCCGGGAATCCCGCGCGTGGAGGGTGGGCCACACGTCCATGACGATGGGCGTATGGTCTGACGCAATCTCTATCTCCTCGGCCACCCTCCATCCCGACACCCGGCGCACGGCCGAGGGAGTCCCCCATGTCAGGTCGACAATCGAGACCCCCTGCGGACGCACGCACGTCGGCGTGGATCCCCGGTTAATCAACCGGAGATCCAGGCCGGCCGCCCAGGTTAACACCTCGCTACCCCTAGTGGTCGTCCTGGGACTCCCCCACGATACCGCGTGGGCATTGAAGTCTCCCAAAACGAGAACCGGGCGGGCGCTGCACCGCGCGATGCAGCTGTTCAGCCCGCCCAGGAACCCCCGAAATTGATCGAGGCCACAGCTCGGCGAGATGTAGATCCCGACAACCGCGATGTCCCCCCATTGCACCGCCACGAATCCCTCGCCCCGCTCCAGAAGGGAGACCGACGGGGACCCGGGGCGGCTTCCCGCCACTATTACTACGGAGCCGATCTCGTCCCCCACCCAGAAGGGGTGTTCGGGGATTGCGTACGGCTCCGCCGCAACTGCCAGCCCAGCCCCCCACTCGCGCACGGCTTGGACAAACAGGTCCTGTGCCGCGCGCGAGTGGTTGAGGTTCGCCTGCAGAACCGGAGTAGGATTAAAAGTACCTACTCTAACATGGGCTCTGCAGAGTCCCCTCCCTGGGAGGTCCGGGCCCCCGGCGCCGTCTGCGGCCGCTGCGCGGATGCAGCCCCAGACGCGCCCTTCTCTTTCGTCGCCGCGCGGCCCCTCTTGGGAGCCGGGGCACACGCTTTGGCCCCGAATCTATGGCCCGATGGTCTCCCCAGGTCCGCGCAGAGCGGACACCTGGGGGCGGCCCTACAGGCCGAAGCCCGGTGCTCCGCCGCCCCGCAGCGGTAGCACATCGCGCCTCTGTCGACCGCGCTCTCGCATGTCGCCCGCGTGTGCCCCGTCTCCAAACAACGGAAGCATTGGAGGGGCCGCTCCCTCAGCGCCTCGACGCGGGCCGAGGACCAGCCGACCAGCAGCCGGCCTCCCGCCAACACTTTCTTGACGGCCGCGAGGGGGCCCTGGGCCCAACAGGAGCCCAGCGCCTGCTCCGAGGCGGGTCTGCGGATCTCGCCGACCCGGAACTCCGCCGCGGAACACTCCCCCGCCGCCGCCAGCGCCGCCGCTACGTCCCCGGGCGACACCGAGTCGTCCAGGCCCGCCACGCGCACCTCGCCGCGCTTGACCGCCTGGGAGACCTTAACCCCGGTCCCCCCAAGCGCCTCGGCGATCCTCCCGGAGAGGGCCCGTGCCTTCTCCTGGCACCCCGTGCCCCTGACCTCCAGGAGGATCCCGCCGGTTTTCGACCGCCTGGGAAGCACCCCCGACTCGATCCCGATAGCCTTGAGGTCCACCCTCTCTTTTGCCCTGGCCATCACCTCCGAATAAGTGAGCTTGCAGCTCTCGGGGATGGTGATGGCCACTGCTGCCGTTCTGGGGGTGCGTCCCAGGCCACCGTCCCTCCCGGCGGCGGGCTTCGCCGCGCTCGCGCCGCCCTGCACTCGTGCGCCGCCCGCCGCCCTCGGCTCCCTCGCAGCCTGCAGCCGTGAAGCGGCGGCAGCTGCCTCGGCCGCGGCTGCTCTCGCCGCAGCCTCCTCCGCGGCCATCTTCTTCTTGGCCCTCTTCGCCGCCTTGCTCGTCACCTCCATCCACGAGGCCGGGACGACCGGTGGCGGAATGATAACGGGGGGCACCACCCTCACGTTGGACACGACCACCGGTCCAGTCCCCTTGGTGACAGACGTCGCCGGCAGAGAAGCCACCGGCGTCGCCTCGCGCGCCGATTTACCCTCCGCCCGGAGGGCCGGGGCCAACCCGGCCAGAATCGTCCGGAACCGCTCCTCCATCCGGGCCTCTAGCTCCCGGTTCCTGGCCGTTATCAGCGCGCCGACCCGGAGAAGCAGGGCTTCGGAGTCCAAAACTCCCGCTCCCTCCCCCGACGGTCCCATCGCCTCCATCCCCCGCGTACGGACCCCCGCTGTCGAGGAGGCGGGGGGCGCTTCCCCTATTGGCGCATGTCCCGCCCGGCGACCGCTGTCGGTGTTCGCCCGCCGCCCGGCCTCCATTGACCGGAGCCTCGCCCGGAGGTCACCCGCCTCCTTCGCGAGGGCCGCGTTCTGCTCGCGGAGGCGGGCCACCTCCTGGCTACCCTGCCACGCCATCCCGGTAAAGCACCGCTGCATCAAGGTGGTGCAGTGGGCCCTGGCGACTGCAGAACAATCCCGCAAGTCTTTAGCCAGGTCCCCCTTGAGGCCCTTTGAGACGGTGGAGACTCTCTCCACCCTCAACATCGCCTCCTCCACCTCCCCTACTAGCTGCGCTGTCGGCATCCTCCCACCCAGCTCGATGAGGTCATCCACCCTCCTCGTCTGACTCCTCTCGGCGCGGCCGCCGAGGGCCAGATCCATGGTGGGCGTCCCCGACGAGCCCTCCCCGGGGTCCGTCCGCGACACCGACCCGCCGCGGGTGTGCTGCCCCCCCTCTAACCGGGCACGCTTGGGGTCAGAGACCCCAGATGTCGCGCCCCGCTTCTCCGCGCCCCCGCGCGTCACGATCGAGCCGACGGAGCTCGAGATGGAGATGATTGTTTCATCCCCATCCGAGTCCTCGTCCGCGATGACCACGACCGCGTCCTCCCCGGCAGTAATCGTTGCCATCCCCTCCCCGTCAGTGACCGCTGCCGTCTCTTCCCCCGCCGCAGCTGCTGCCGTATCGGCAGCCTCCCCCACAACATCAAGGTTTTTATTATACGATTCCATATCTGGTCCCACGAGATTGGCAGGAAAAAACACGTCCGCCCGGGCAGAGCCTCCTTGCCCGGGTAAGGCTAATTTCAACTGGAGTTCGCCAGGTATCCAGAGATGGTGCGCTAGTGGCTGATGTACCCCACCAGCCGCGCCCTGTAGCCAGGGCGTACCCTCTCACCGCGCACCTAAGCTTAGGGCATTAGGGATTTTTATAGAGGTTATCATCCTCGCGGCCCGGCCGATTAAGGCAAGACCACCGTTCCGGTAAAACATGACCACCGGTTTACGGCAAGGGCCCTGCGGCGACCTCCCCGGTCGTTATCGCAGGACCCATTCCGCGGTTTTTTATCCCTCCGTGTGAGCCTTACCGGCAAGGGAGGCCCTGCCAGGATCCGAAGATCCCGCCGGCATCGCCTCATACATCATTGGGACTACTTTCCGCGGAATACCCCTCGCTCCGTTAGCAACACACAACTATGTGTGTTCCCAGGGACCACCACGAGGAGGTGGAGCGTAGAGGATTTTAGGGATATGACCGCCACCACTGTGGCATACCTAGTAGTGGATCCGAGTCACCACTACTAAGCCCATATCCCCTCGGTCCCCATCCTATCCTCTATCCTATCCTCTATCCTATCCTCTATCCTATCGTATCCTCTACCCTATCCTCTATCCTATCATATCCTCTATCCTATCCTATCCTCTATCCTATCCTATCAATCCCCTATCCTATCCTCTATTCTACCCTATCCTCTATCCTATCCAATTCTCTATCCTCTATCCAATCCTATCCTCAATTCTATCCTATAGCCTATCCAATCCTATCCTCAATTCCATCCTATCCTCTATCCTATCCTATCCTATCGTCAATCCTAACCTATTCTCTATCCTATCCTATCCTCTATCATATCATATCCTCTTACTTATCCTATCCTCTATCCTATCCTATCCTCTATCATATCCTATCCTCTATCCTATCCCATCCTCAATCCTATCCTTTCCTCTATCCTATCCTCTATCCTATCCTATCCTCTTACTTATCCTATCCTCTATCCTATCAAATCCCCTATCCTATCCTCCATCCTATCCTATCCTCTATCCTATCCTATCAACTATCCTATCCTATCCTCTATCCTATCCTATCCTATCCTATCCTCTATCCTATCCTCTCCTCTATCCTATCCTATCCTCTATCCTATCCCAACATCAATCCTATCCTTTCGTCTATACTATCCTCTATCCTATCCTATCCTCTTACTTATCCTATCCTCTATCCTATCCTATCCTCTATCCTATCCGATCCTCTATCCTATCCAATCCTCTATCCTATCCTATCCTCTATCCTATCCTATCCTCTATAATATCCTATCCTCTCTCCTATCCGATCCCCTATCCTATCCTATCCTCTATCCTATCCTATCCTCTCTCCTATCCTATGCTCTTACTAACCCTATCCTCTATTATATCCTATCCTCTATCCTATCCTATTCTCTATCATATCCTATCCTCTATCCTATCCCATCCTCAATCCTATCCTTTCGTCTATCCTATCCTCTATCCTATCCTATCCTCTTACCTATCCTATCCTCTTACCTATCCTATCCTCTATCCTATCCAATCCCCTATCCTATCCTCTATACTATTCTATCCTCTACCCTATAATACCATGTAACCTATCCTATTCTCTATCCTATCCTATCCTCTATCCTATCAACTATCCTATCCTATCAACTATCCTATCCTATCCTCTATCCTATCTTATCACCTATCCTATCCTATCCTCTATCGTATCCTATCCTCTATCCTATCCTGTCCTGTATCTTATCCTATCCTCTATCCAATCCTATCCTCTATCCTATCCTATCCTCTATCCTATCCCATCATCAATCCTATCCTTTCGTCTATCCTATCCTCTAACCTATCCTATCCTCTTAATTATCCTATCCTCTATCCTATCCTATCCTCTATCCTATCCGATCCTCTATCCTATCCTATCCTCTATCCTAGGCAATCCCATATCCTATCCTCTATCCTATCCTATCCTCTATCCTATACTATCCTCTATCCAATCTTATCCTCTATCCTATCCGATCCTCTATCCAATCCTCTCCTCTATCCTATCCTATCCTCTATCCTATCCCAACATCAATCCTATCCTTTCGTCTATAATATCGTCTATCCTATCCTATCCTCTTACTTATCCTATCCTCTATCCTATCCTATCCTCTATCCTATCCGATCCTCTATCCTATCCAATCCTCTATCCTATCCTATCCTCTATCCTATCCTATCCTCTATAATATCCTATCCTCTCTCCTATCCGATCCCCTATCCTATCCTATCCTCTATCCTATCCTATCCTCTCTCCTATCCTATGCTCTTACTAACCCTATCCTCTATTATATCCTATCCTCTATCCTATCCTATTCTCTATCATATCCTATCCTCTATCCTATCCCATCCTCAATCCTATCCTTTCGTCTATCCTATCCTCTATCCTATCCTATCCTCTTACCTATCCTATCCTCTTACCTATCCTATCCTCTATCCTATCCAATCCCCTATCCTATCCTCTATACTATTCTATCCTCTACCCTATAATACCATGTATCCTATCCTATTCTCTATCCTATCCTATCCTCTATCGTATGCTCTATCCTATCCTGTCAACAATCCTATCCTATCCTCTATCCTATCCTATCAACTATCCTATCCTATCCTCTATCCTATCCTATCCCATCCTATCCTCTATCCTATCCTATACTCTATCGTATCCTATCCTCTATCGTATCCTATACTCTATCCTATCCTATCCTCTATCGTATCCTATCCTCTATCCTATCCTGTCCTCTATCTTATCCTATCCTCTATCCTACCTTATCCTCTATCCAATCCTACCCTCTATCCTATCCTTTCCTCTATCCTATCCTATCCTCTATCCTATCCTATCCTCTTACTTATCCTATCCTCTATCCTATCCTATCCTCTATCCTATCCTATCCTCTATCCAATCCTATCCTCTATCCTATCCTATCCTCTATCCTATCCCATCATCAATCCTATCCTTTCGTCTATACTATCCTCTATCCTATCCTATCCTCTTACTTATCCTATCCTCTATCCTATCCTATCCTCTATCCTATCCGATCCTCTATCCTATCCTATCCTCTATCCTAGGCAATCCCATATCCTATCCTCTATCCTATCCTATCCTCTATCGTATCATTTTTTCTATAATATCGTATGTTCTATCGTATCCTATCCTCTATCCTATCCTTTCCTCTATCCTATCCTCTATCCTATCCTTTCCTCTATCCTATCCTCTATCCAATCCTATCCTCTATCCTATCCTATCCTATCCTATCCTCTATCCTATCCTATACTCTATCCTATCCTATCCTCTATCGTATCCTATACTCTATCCTATCCCATCCTCTATCGTATCATATCCTCTATCCGATCCTGTCCTCTATCTTATCCTATCCTCTATCCTATCTTATCCTCTATTCAATCCTATCCTCTATCCTATCCTTTCCTCTATCCTATCCTATCCTCTATCCTATCCTATCCTCTTACTTATCCTATCCTCTATCCTATCCTATCCTCTATCCTATCCTATTCTCTATCATATCCTATCCTCTATCCTATCCCATCCTCAATCCTATCCTTTCGTCTATCCTATCCGCTATCCTATCCTATCCTCTTACTTATCCTATCCTCTATCCTATCATATCCTCTATCCTATCCTCTATCCTATCATATCCTCTATCCTATCCTTTCCTCTATCCTATCCTATCCTCTATCGTCTCCTATCCTCTATGCTATCCTATCCTCTATCCTATCCTATCCTCTATCCTATCCTATCCTCTATCCTATCCTATCCTCTATCCTATCCTATCCTCTATCCTATCCTATCCTCTATCCTATCCTATCCTCTATCCTATCCTATCCTATCCTCTATCCTATCCTATTAATCCCTTATCCTATACTCTATCCTACCCTATCCTCTATCCTATCCAATTCTCTATCCTCTATCCAATCCTATCCTCAATCCTAACCTATTCTCTATCCTATCCTATCCTCTATCCTATCCAATTCTCTATCCTCTATCCAATCCTATCCTCAATTCTATCCTATCCTCTATCCTATCCTATCCTATCCTCAATCCTAACCTATTCTCTATCCCATCCTATCCTCTATCTTATCCTATCCTTTATCCTATGCTCTATCCTATCATATCCTCTATCCTATAATATCCTCTATCCTATCGTCTATCCAATCCTATCCTCAATTCCATCCTATCCTCTATCCTATCCTATGCTATCGTCAATCCTAACCTATTCTCTATCCTATCCTATCCTCTATCCTATCCTATCCTCTATCCTATCCTATCCTCTATCGTATCCTATCCTTTATCCTATCCTCTATACTATCATATCCTCTATCCTATCCTATCCTATCCTCTATCCTATCCTATCCTCTATCCTATCCTATCCTCTATCCTATCCTATCCTCTATCCTATCCTATCCTCTATCCTATCCTATCCTCTATCCTATCCTATCCTCTATCCTATCCTATCCTCTATCCTATCCTATCCTCTATCCTATCCTATCCTCTATCCTATCCTCTATCCTCTCCTCTATCCTATCCTCTATCGTATCCTATCCTCTATCCTATCCTATCCTTTATCCTATCCTCTATCCTATCATATCCTCTATCCTATCCTATCCTCTATCCTATCCTCTATCCTATCCTATCCTCTAGCCTATCCTATCCCCTATCCTATCCTATCCTCTATCCTATCCTATCAATCCCCTATCCTATCCTCTATCCTACCCTATCCTCTATCCTATCTAATTCTCTATCCTCTATCCAATCCTATCCTCAATTCTATCCTATCGTCTATCCAATCCTATCCTCAATTCTATCCTATCCTCTATCCTATCCTATCCTATCCTCAATCCTAACCTATTCTCTATCCCATCCTATCCTCTATCTTATCCTATCCTTTATCCTATGCTCTATCTTATCATACACTCTATCCTATAATATCCTCTACCCTATCCTCTATCCTATCATATCCTCTATCCTATCCTATCCTCTATCCTATCCTATCAATCCCCTATCCTATCCTCTATCCTATTCTCTATCCTATCCTATCCTCTATCGTATCCTATCCTTTATCCTATCCTCTATCCTATCATATCCTCTATCCTATCCTATCCTCTATCGTATCCTATCCTTTATCCTATCCTCTATCCTATCATATCCTCTATCCTATCCTATCCTCTATCCTATCCTATCCCCTATCCAATCCTATCCTCTATCCTATCCTATTCTCTATCGTATTCTATCCTCTATCCTATTCTATCCTCTATCCTATCCTATTCTCTATCATATCCTATCCTCTATCCTCTCCCATCCTCAATCCTATCTTTTCCTCTATCCTATCCTCTATCCTATCCTATCCTCTTACATATTCTATCCTCTATCCTATCCTATCCTCTATCCTATCCTATCCTCTATCCAATCCTATCCTCTATCCTATCCTATCCTCTATCCTATCCCATCATCAATCCTATCCTTTCGTCTATCCTATCCTCTATCCTATCCTATCCTCTTACTTATCCTATCCTCTATCCTATCCTATCCTCTATCCTATCCTATCCTCTATCCTATCTTATCCTCTATCCTATCCTATCCTCTATCCAATCTTATTCTCTGTCCTATCCTATCCTCTATCCTATCCTATCCTCTTACTTATCCCATCCACTATCCTATCCTATCCTCTATCCTATCCGATCCTCTATCGTATCCTTTTTTCTATAATATCGTATGTTCTATCGTATACTATCCTCTATCCTATCCTTTCCTCTATCCTATCCTCTATGCTATCCTATCCTCTTACTTATCCTATCCTCTATCCTATCCGATCCTCTATCCAATCCTATCCTCTATCCTATCCTGTCCTCTATCCTATCTTATCACCTATCCTATCCTATTTTCTATCCTATCCTATCCTCTATCCTATCCTATCCTCTATCCAATCCTATCCTCTATCCTATCCTATTCTCTATCCTATCCTATCCTCTATCGTATGCTCTATCCTATCCTATCAACTATCCTATCCTATCCTATCCTCTATCCTATCCTATCAACTATCCTATCCTATCCTCTATCCTATCCTACCCTATCCTCTATCCTATACTATCCTCTATCGAATCTTATCCTCTATCCTATCCAATCCTCTATCGTATTCTATCCTCTATCCTATCCTATTCTCTATCATATCCTATCCTCTATCCTCTCCCATCCTCAATCCTATCGTTTCCTCTATCCTATCCTCTATCCTATCCTATCCTCTTACATATTCTATCCTCTATCCTATCCTATCCTCTATCCTATCCTATCCTGTATCCAATCCTATCCTCTATCCTATCCTATCCTCTATCCTATCCCATCATCAATCCTATCCTTTCGTCTATCCTATCCTCTATCCTATCCTATCCTCTTACTTATCCTATCCTCTATCCTCTCCTATCCTCTATCCTATCCTATCCTCTATCCTATCTTATCCTCTATCCTATCCTATCCTCTATCCTATCATATCCTCTATCCTATCCTATCCTCTATCCTATCCTATCCTCTCTCCTATCCGATCCCCTATCCTATCCTATCCTCTATCCTATCCTATCCTCTTTAGTATCCTATCCTCTATCCAATCTTATCCTCTGTCCTATCCTATCCTCTATCCTATACTATCGTCTATGCTATCCTATCCTCTATCCTATCCTTTCCTCTATCCTATCCTATCCTCTATCCTATCCTATCCTCTATCCTATCCTATCCTCTTACGTATCCTATCCTCTATCCTATCCTATCCTCTATCCTATCCTATCCTCTATCCAATCCTATCCTCTTTCCTATCCTATCCTCTATCCTATCCCATCTTTAATCCTATCCTTTCGTCTATACTATCCTCTATCCTATCCTATCCTCTTACTTATCCTATCCTCTATCCTATCCAATCCTCTATCCTATCCGATCCTCTATCCTATCCTATCCTCTATCCTAGGCAATCCCATATCCTATCCCCTATCCTATCCTATCCTCTATCCTATCCCATCCTCTATCCTATCCAACTCTCTATCCTCTATCCAATCCTATCCACAATTCTATCCTATCGTCTAACCAATCCTATCCTCAATTCTATTCTATCCTCTATCCTATCCTATCATATCCTCAATCCAAACGTATTCTCTATCATATCCTATCCTCTATCCTATCCTATCCTCTATCCTATCCTATCCTCTATCCTATCCTATCGTCTATCCTATCCTATCCTTTATCCTATCCTCTATCCTATCATATCCTCTATCCTATCCTCTATCCTATCATATCCTCTATCCTATCCTATCCTCTATCCTATCCTATCCTCTACCGTATCCTATCCTCTATCCTATCCTATCCTCCTTCCTATCCTATCCTCTATCCTATCCCATCAATCCCCTATCCTATCCTCTATCCTACCCTATCCTCTATCCTATCCAATTCTCTATCCTGTATCCAATCCTATCCTCAATTCTATCCTATCGTCTATCCAATCCTATCCTCTATCCTATCCTCTATCCTATCATATCCTCTATCCTATCCTATCCTCTATCCTATCCTCTATCCTATCCTATCCTCTAGCCTATCCTATCCCCTATCCTATCCTATCCTCTATCCTATCCTATCAATCCCCTATCCTATCCTCTATCCTACCCTATCCTCTATCCTATCTAATTCTCTATCCTCTATCCAATCCTATCCTCAATTCTATCCTATCGTCTATCCAATCCTATCCTCAATTCTATCCTATCCTCTATCCTATCCTATCCTATCCTCAATCCTAACCTATCCTCTATCCCATCCTATCCTCTATCTTATCCTATCCTTTATCCTATGCTCTATCTTATCATACACTCTATCCTATAATATCCTCTACCCTATCCTCTATCCTATCATATCCTCTATCCTATCCTATCCTCTATCCTATCCTATCAATCCCCTATCCTATCCTCTATCCTATCCTCTATCCTATCCTATCCTCTATCGTATCCTATCCTTTATCCTATCCTCTATCCTATCATATCCTCTATCCTATCCTATCCTCTATCGTATCCTATCCTTTATCCTATCCTCTATCCTATCATATCCTCTATCCTATCCTATCCTATCCTCTATCCTATCCTATCCTCTATCCTATCCTATCCTCTATCCTATCCTATCCTTTATCCTATCCTCTATCCTATCATATCCTCTATCCTATCCTATCCTCTATCCTATCATATCCTCTATCCTATCCTATCCTCTATCCTATCCTATCCTATCCTCTATCCTATCCTATCCTCTATCCTATCCTATCCTCTATCCTATCCTATCCTCTATCCTATCCTATCCCCTATCCAATCCTATCCTCTATCCTATCCTATTCTCTATCCTATCCTATCCTCTATCGTATGCTCTATCCTATCCTATCAACTATCCTATCCTATCCTATCCTCTATCCTATCCTATCAACTATCCTATCCTATCCTATCCTCTATCCTATCCTACCCTATCGTCTATCCTATACTATCCTCTATCCAATCTTATCCTCTATCCTATCCAATCCTCTATCGTATTCTATCCTCTATCCTATCCTATTCTCTATCATATCCTATCCTCTATCCTCTCCCATCCTCAATCCTATCTTTTCCTCTATCCTATCCTCTATCCTATCCTATCCTCTTACATATTCTATCCTCTATCCTCTCCTATCCTCTATCCTATCCTATCCTCTATCCAATCCTATCCTCTATCCTATCCTATCCTCTATCCTATCCCATCATCAATCCTATCCTTTCGTCTATCCTATCCTCTATCCTATCCTATCCTCTTACTTATCCCATCCACTATCCTATCCTATCCTCTATCCTATCCGATCCTCTATCCTATCCTATCCGCTATCCTAGGCAATCCCTTATCCTATCCTCTATCCTATCGTATCCTCTATCGTATCCTTTTTTCTATAATATCGTATGTTCTATCGTATACTATCCTCTATCCTATCCTTTCCTCTATCCTATCCTCTATGCTATCCTATCCTCTTACTTATCCTATCCTCTATCCTATCCGATCCTCTATCCAATCCTATCCTCTATCCTATCCTGTCCTCTATCCTATCTTATCACCTATCCTATCCTATTTTCTATCCTATCCTATCCTCTATCCTATCCTATCCTCTATCCAATCCTATCCTCTATCCTATCCTATTCTCTATCCTATCCTATCCTCTATCGTATGCTCTATCCTATCCTATCAACTATCCTATCCTATCCTATCCTCTATCCTATCCTATCAACTATCCTATCCTATCCTCTATCCTATCCTACCCTATCCTCTATCCTATACTATCCTCTATCGAATCTTATCCTCTATCCTATCCAATCCTCTATCGTATTCTATCCTCTATCCTATCCTATTCTCTATCATATCCTATCCTCTATCCTCTCCCATCCTCAATCCTATCGTTTCCTCTATCCTATCCTCTATCCTATCCTATCCTCTTACATATTCTATCCTCTATCCTATCCTATCCTCTATCCTATCCTATCCTGTATCCAATCCTATCCTCTATCCTATCCTATCCTCTATCCTATCCCATCATCAATCCTATCCTTTCGTCTATCCTATCCTCTATCCTATCCTATCCTCTTACTTACCCTATCCTCTATCCTCTCCTATCCTCTATCCTATCCTATCCTCTATCCTATCTTATCCTCTATCCTATCCTATCCTCTATCCAATCTTATTCTCTGTCCTATCCTATCCTCTATCCTATCCTATCATCTATGCTATCCTATCCTCTATCCTATCCTATGCTCTTACTAATTCTATCCTCTATTCTATCCTAACCTCTATCCTATCCTATCCTCTATCCTATCCTATCCTCTATCCTATCATATCCTCTATCCTATCCTATCCTCTATCCTATCCTATCCTCTCTCCTATCCGATCCCCTATCCTATCCTATCCTCTATCCTATCCTATCCTCTTTAGTATCCTATCCTCTATCCAATCTTATCCTCTGTCCTATCCTATCCTCTATCCTATACTATCGTCTATGCTATCCTATCCTCTATCCTATCCTTTCCTCTATCCTATCCTATCCTCTATCCTATCCTATCCTCTATCCTATCCTATCCTCTTACGTATCCTATCCTCTATCCTATCCTATCCTCTATCCTATCCTATCCTCTATCCAATCCTATCCTCTTTCCTATCCTATCCTCTATCCTATCCCATCTTTAATCCTATCCTTTCGTCTATACTATCCTCTATCCTATCCTATCCTCTTACTTATCCTATCCTCTATCCTATCCAATCCTCTATCCTATCCGATCCTCTATCCTATCCTATCCTCTATCCTAGGCAATCCCATATCCTATCCCCTATCCTATCCTATCCTCTATCCTATCCCATCCTCTATCCTATCCAACTCTCTATCCTCTATCCAATCCTATCCACAATTCTATCCTATCGTCTAACCAATCCTATCCTCAATTCTATTCTATCCTCTATCCTATCCTATCATATCCTCAATCCTAACGTATTCTCTATCATATCCTATCCTCTATCCTATCCTATCCTCTATCCTATCCTATCCTCTATCCTATCCTATCCTCTATCCTATCCTATCCTCTATCCTATCCTATCCTTTATCCTATCCTCTATCCTATCATATCCTCTATCCTATCCTCTATCCTATCATATCCTCTATCCTATCCTATCCTCTATCCTATCCTATCCTCTACCGTATCCTATCCTCTATCCTATCCTATCCTCCTTCCTATCCTATCCTCTATCCTATCCCATCAATCCCCTATCCTATCCTCTATCCTACCCTATCCTCTATCCTATCCAATTCTCTATCCTGTATCCAATCCTATCCTCAATTCTATCCTATCGTCTATCCAATCCTATCCTCTATCCTATCCTCTATCCTATCCTATTATATCCTCTATCCTATCCTATCCTATCCTCTATCCTATCCTATCCTATCCTATCCTCTATCCTATCCTATCCTCTATCCTATCCTATCCTCTATCCAATCCTATCCTCTATCCTATCCTATCCTCTATCCTATCCCATCATCAATCCTATCATTTCCTCTACCCTATCCTCTATCCTATCATATCCTCTATCCTATCCTATCCTCTATCCTATCCTATCAATCCCCTATCCTATCCTCTATCCTATCCTCTATCCTATCCTATCCTCTATCGTATCCTATCCTTTATCCTATCCTCTATCCTATCATATCCTCTATCCTATCCTATCCTCTATCGTATCCTATCCTTTATCCTATCCTCTATCCTATCATATCCTCTATCCTATCCTATCCTATCCTCTATCCTATCCTATCCTCTATCCTATCCTATCCTCTATCCTATCCTATCCTTTATCCTATCCTCTATCCTATCATATCCTCTATCCTATCCTATCCTCTATCCTATCATATCCTCTATCCTATCCTATCCTCTATCCTATCCTATCCTATCCTCTATCCTATCCTATCCTCTATCCTATCCTATCCTCTATCCTATCCTATCCTCTATCCTATCCTATCCCCTATCCAATCCTATCCTCTATCCTATCCTATTCTCTATCCTATCCTATCCTCTATCGTATGCTCTATCCTATCCTATCAACTATCCTATCCTATCCTATCCTCTATCCTATCCTATCAACTATCCTATCCTATCCTATCCTCTATCCTATCCTACCCTATCGTCTATCCTATACTATCCTCTATCCAATCTTATCCTCTATCCTATCCAATCCTCTATCGTATTCTATCCTCTATCCTATCCTATTCTCTATCATATCCTATCCTCTATCCTCTCCCATCCTCAATCCTATCTTTTCCTCTATCCTATCCTCTATCCTATCCTATCCTCTTACATATTCTATCCTCTATCCTATCCTATCCTCTATCCTATCCTATCCTCTATCCAATCCTATCCTCTATCCTATCCTATCCTCTATCCTATCCCATCATCAATCCTATCCTTTCGTCTATCCTATCCTCTATCCTATCCTATCCTCTTACTTATCCTATCCTCTATCCTATCCTATCCTCTATCCTATCCTATCCTCTATCCTATCTTATCCTCTATCCTATCCTATCCTCTATCCAATCTTATTCTCTGTCCTATCCTATCCTCTATCCTATACTATCGTCTATGCTATCCTATCCTCTATCCTATCCTATCCTCTTACTTATCCCATCCACTATCCTATCCTATCCTCTATCCTATCCGATCCTCTATCCTATCCTATCCGCTATCCTAGGCAATCCCTTATCCTATCCTCTATCCTATCGTATCCTCTATCGTATCCTTTTTTCTATAATATCGTATGTTCTATCGTATACTATCCTCTATCCTATCCTTTCCTCTATCCTATCCTCTATGCTATCCTATCCTCTTACTTATCCTATCCTCTATCCTATCCGATCCTCTATCCAATCCTATCCTCTATCCTATCCTGTCCTCTATCCTATCTTATCACCTATCCTATCCTATTTTCTATCCTATCCTATCCTCTATCCTATCCTATCCTCTATCCAATCCTATCCTCTATCCTATCCTATTCTCTATCCTATCCTATCCTCTATCGTATGCTCTATCCTATCCTATCAACTATCCTATCCTATCCTATCCTCTATCCTATCCTATCAACTATCCTATCCTATCCTCTATCCTATCCTACCCTATCCTCTATCCTATACTATCCTCTATCGAATCTTATCCTCTATCCTATCCAATCCTCTATCGTATTCTATCCTCTATCCTATCCTATTCTCTATCATATCCTATCCTCTATCCTCTCCCATCCTCAATCCTATCGTTTCCTCTATCCTATCCTCTATCCTATCCTATCCTCTTACATATTCTATCCTCTATCCTATCCTATCCTCTATCCTATCCTATCCTGTATCCAATCCTATCCTCTATCCTATCCTATCCTCTATCCTATCCCATCATCAATCCTATCCTTTCGTCTATCCTATCCTCTATCCTATCCTATCCTCTTACTTACCCTATCCTCTATCCTCTCCTATCCTCTATCCTATCCTATCCTCTATCCTATCTTATCCTCTATCCTATCCTATCCTCTATCCAATCTTATTCTCTGTCCTATCCTATCCTCTATCCTATCCTATCATCTATGCTATCCTATCCTCTATCCTATCCTATGCTCTTACTAATTCTATCCTCTATTCTATCCTAACCTCTATCCTATCCTATCCTCTATCCTATCCTATCCTCTATCCTATCATATCCTCTATCCTATCCTATCCTCTATCCTATCCTATCCTCTCTCCTATCCGATCCCCTATCCTATCCTATCCTCTATCCTATCCTATCCTCTTTAGTATCCTATCCTCTATCCAATCTTATCCTCTGTCCTATCCTATCCTCTATCCTATACTATCGTCTATGCTATCCTATCCTCTATCCTATCCTTTCCTCTATCCTATCCTATCCTCTATCCTATCCTATCCTCTATCCTATCCTATCCTCTTACGTATCCTATCCTCTATCCTATCCTATCCTCTATCCTATCCTATCCTCTATCCAATCCTATCCTCTTTCCTATCCTATCCTCTATCCTATCCCATCTTTAATCCTATCCTTTCGTCTATACTATCCTCTATCCTATCCTATCCTCTTACTTATCCTATCCTCTATCCTATCCAATCCTCTATCCTATCCGATCCTCTATCCTATCCTATCCTCTATCCTAGGCAATCCCATATCCTATCCCCTATCCTATCCTATCCTCTATCCTATCCCATCCTCTATCCTATCCAACTCTCTATCCTCTATCCAATCCTATCCACAATTCTATCCTATCGTCTAACCAATCCTATCCTCAATTCTATTCTATCCTCTATCCTATCCTATCATATCCTCAATCCTAACGTATTCTCTATCATATCCTATCCTCTATCCTATCCTATCCTCTATCCTATCCTATCCTCTATCCTATCCTATCCTCTATCCTATCCTATCCTCTATCCTATCCTATCCTTTATCCTATCCTCTATCCTATCATATCCTCTATCCTATCCTCTATCCTATCATATCCTCTATCCTATCCTATCCTCTATCCTATCCTATCCTCTACCGTATCCTATCCTCTATCCTATCCTATCCTCCTTCCTATCCTATCCTCTATCCTATCCCATCAATCCCCTATCCTATCCTCTATCCTACCCTATCCTCTATCCTATCCAATTCTCTATCCTGTATCCAATCCTATCCTCAATTCTATCCTATCGTCTATCCAATCCTATCCTCTATCCTATCCTCTATCCTATCCTATTATATCCTCTATCCTATCCTATCCTATCCTCTATCCTATCCTATCCTATCCTATCCTCTATCCTATCCTATCCTCTATCCTATCCTATCCTCTATCCAATCCTATCCTCTATCCTATCCTATCCTCTATCCTATCCCATCATCAATCCTATCATTTCCTCTATCCTATCCTCTATCCTATCCTATCCTCTTACTTATCCTATCCTCTATCCTATCCAATCCCCTATCCTATCCTCTATCCTATCCTATCCTCTATCCTATCCTATCAACTATCCTATCCTATCCTCTATCCTATCCTATCCTATCCTATCCTCTATCCTATCCTGTCCTCTATCCTATCCTATCCTCTATCCAATCCAATCCTCTATCCTATCCTATCCTCTATCCCATTCCATCATCAATCCTATCCTTTCGTCTATACTATCCTCTATCCTATCCTATCCTCTTACTTATCCTATCCTCTATTCTATCCTATCCTCTATCCTATCCGATCCTCTATCCCATCCTATCCTCTATCCTAGGCAATCCCATATCCTATCCTCTATCCTATCCTATCCTCTATCCTATCCTCTATCCTATCCTTTCCTCTATCCTATCCTCTATCCAATCCTATCCACTATCCTATCCTGTCCTCTATCCTATCTTATCACCTATCCTATCCTATCCTCTATTATATCCTATCCTCTATCCTATCCTATTCTCTATCCTATCCTATCCTCTATCGTATGCTCTATCCTATCCTATCAACTATCCTATCCTATCCTCTATCCTATCCTATCCCCTATCCAATTCTATCCTCTATCCGATCCTATTCTCTATCCTATCCTATCCTCTATCGTATGCTCTATCCTATCCTATCAACTATCCTATCCTATCCTCTATCCTATCCTACCAACTATCCTATCCTATCCTCTATCCTATCCTCTATCCTATCCTATACTCTATCCTATCCTATCCTCTATCGTTTCCTATCCTCTATCCTAGCCTATCCTCTTACTTATCCTATCCACTATCCTATCCTATCCTCTATCCTATCCGATCCTCTATCCTATCCTATCCTCTATCCTAGGCAATCCCTTATCCTATCCTCTATCCTATCCTATCCTCTTACTTATCCTATCCTCTATCCTATCCTATCCTCTATCCTATCCTATCCTCTATCCTATCTTATCCTCTATCCTATCCTATCCTCTATCCAATCTTATTCTCTGTCCTATCCTATCCTCTATCCTATCCTATCATCTATGCTATCCTATCCTCTATCCTATCCTATGCTCTTACTAATTCTATCCTCTATTCTATCCTAACCTCTATCCTATCCTATCCTGTATCCTATCCTATCCTCTATCCTATCATATCCTCTATCCTATCCTATCCTCTATCCTATCCTATCCTCTCTCCTATCCGATCCCCTATCCTATCCTATCCTCTACCCTATCCTATTTTTTTTTTTTTTTTTTTTTCGAGGAGGTAATCTCGTTACGGATACCCGAACCCCCCCGGGGGGGGGGGGGGTGGTCCGGGTTATGTGGGACTCCTCGCCTGGTTGGTGCAACGCCGAGTATACCCACTAACTCCTCCCCGTCCGTCCCTAGACACCTGGGGGCACCCGTGCTCTGCGCGCGCATGTCAATCCGGTGTGCCCCCGCCTTAGCATACCACCCAGGGGGGGGACGCGGCCCCCTCCCGTACCTACTCTATCCGAAGGCACCACGCAACGGACGACGTGGCGCCTTCCCCCCCTGTCAGGCCGCCCGATGAGCATCCGAGCCCCCGCCCGAGATGCCCGGCGGCCTCCGGGGACGCCGTTGGTGACCGAGTGTAAGTGGATATCCGATCCCCCGCCTCGAGATCATCAAGGGCGTCCCTGCTCGCGTCAGAGGCGTCGCAACGGGGGTACGCCCCCGGGGCGTACCCTGCGCCGCCTCCCCCCCCCTTCGGCCGGGATCGTGATTACGCTCCCGATCCCGTTCCGCAGCCTCCTTCCGCAGCATAACCCGCTCGCAGAAGGAAGCGAGCCCCCTCCACGCCTCCTCGCCACCGGCTGCCGCAGCGACGACAGCCGGGAGCGAGAGGTCGTGGCCCACCGCGCGCCGCAGGGCACGGCGCTCTCCCCCCCATGCCGGACACTCCTCCAGAGTGTGTTGCGCCGTGTCCCGCGGCTCGCCGCAGTGGTGACACGCCTCCTCGGTCTCCCTCCCGATGCGACACAGGTAGTCGCCGAAGCACCCGTGCCCGCTCATCACCTGCGTCACACGGTAGGAGACCCTATGCCCCATCCATCCCCTGTTCCATTGATCGAACACCGGGAGGATGGCCCGAACGGCCCGCCTCTCGCCCTCCCTCGTCCCGGGAAGGCTATCGCGCCACTCCCGGGCTGCGTGCCGCCGAGCATGTCGCCTGAGCTCATTCACCATGAGCCGCGCCTGATCCGGGGCCACCCCCCGGAGCCGGAGTTCCCTGGAGTGCGTATGCACATCCGCCAACACGCGGGCCTCCAGCTCGAGGGGGATCAGCCCCGACATCACCATCGCCGTCGCGTATGAAATGGTGCGGTACCCCCGCACGATGCCTATGGCCAGCCTGCGCTCGATGCGACGCAGCAGCGACCGTGTGCCGCCACTGCGCCCCCTAGCCAAGACATCGCGCGCCCATACAGGGGCTCCGTACAGGACCAAAACTCGCACCACCACCGCGAACAGACGACGCACCCGTCCACAGGGTCCCCCGAGATTCGGGAGAAGGCGACCGAGCGCAGCGGTCGCCCTCTCCGCCCGGGGCGCCAGCGACTCAAGGTGGCGGTCAAAACGCCACCGGCCGTCAAGCTCGAGTCCCAGGTACCGCATCTGGGACCCGACCTTGACCATCCCCTCCCCCACGCAGATCCAGCACTGGGGAGGCGCCGCCAACCGGGCCGAGCGGAGAAACCACATGGCCCTGGTTTTCTCGACGGACACCTCTAGGCCCAGCGACCGGATCGCGCGCACCGCGCGCCACGCGCCGCGCTCCGCCAGGCAGATGGCCTCCTTCGCATACCTCCCGGTGGCCAATACCAGCGTGTCGTCGGCGTAACACGTCAGGCTGACCCCGGGAGGCATCTCCTCCCGCAGGACGCGATCGTACGCAAGATTCCACAGCAACGGGCCCAACACCGAGCCCTGCGGAACCCCGCGCACGACGCCCCCGCGCACCATCCCGTACCGGCCGGGATACTCTATACCCCTGTCGGAGAGATAGCTCCCGATCACCCTTCTGAGATACAGAGGCAACCGGTGGAAGACCAGGGCCTCCATTATCCGATCCCAGGGGACGGTGTTGAACGCGTTAGCGATATCCAAGGATATCGCCAACGCAACACCGCCCCCCCCCCCCTCGTACAGGCCTCCGAGAGAGCCCTCACCCGCCGAATAGCGTCGACGGTGGAGAGACCCTCCCGGAAGCCGAATTGAACCCCGCTCAGATCGGGGACCCCTCCCGCCGACAGGTGCCGGACGAGGCGTCCAACGAGTACGCGCTCGAACAACTTCCCCGCCTCGTCCAGCAGACAAATTGGCCGGTACCCTGAGGGCGAGTCCCGGGACTTGCCCCCCTTCGGAAGGAGGACCAACCTGCCCGACTTCCACTCCGTGGGGAACACCCCCTCCCTCAGACAGCCGTTATACAGCTGCCGGAGTTCGGCGACGAGTCCCCCCTCCAGGGCCAAGACCAACGCGCGGCCCGGCACCTCGTCCGGGCCCGGGGCCTTGCGGCCCACCCGCCGCGCCCTGGCCATCGCCTCACCCAGCTCGCCGGCCGACACCTCCCACTCTGCGGACCAGGAGAGAGGCTCCTGTTCCCAATGGGAGCGGCGCAGTTGTCCCCCCTCTCGCGGGAAGAGGGACGCCACCACTCCCTCGAGCAGGTGGGGGTCCATCGACTCCGTCACCGGAGGCGCCCACGCGCGCAGCTTGTTCATGACAAGCTTGTACGGGCGCCCCCATGGATCGGAGTCCACCATGCCGACGAGCTCCGACCACGCGTCGGCCTTGGCCCGCGCGATAGCCCTGCGGAGAACCCCGAGCGCGGCTCGGTACTCCCCGCCGAGCCTCGCCGTCGCCTCCTCGTCGTCGCGCCTCCTACGCGCTCGGCCGTACCGACGCCGCGCGGCATTGCAGGCACGCCGGAGCTCCGCAATGCCGGCGGACCACCAGTACGCCGCCCTCCTGGGGGCGAACCGGCTGCGGGGCATGGCGGTGTCGCACACCGCCGTCATTACCTCCAGCAGCCGCCTCGCCCCTTGCGCAGGCGCCAGCTCGGACAGGGCCGGCCCCGTCCATGTCGCCGCGGCTACCGCGGCCCCGAACGCGTCCGCGTCCAGCCGCTTCAAGGCCCATCGCGGCCGTCGGTCCCCCCGGCCCGGCCGGGAATCCCGCGCGTGGAGGGTGGGCCACACGTCCATGACGATGGGCGTATGGTCTGACGCAATCTCTATCTCCTCGGCCACCCTCCATCCCGACACCCGGCGCACGGCCGAGGGAGTCCCCCATGTCAGGTCGACAATCGAGACCCCCTGCGGACGCACGCACGTCGGCGTGGATCCCCGGTTAATCAACCGGAGATCCAGGCCGGCCGCCCAGGTTAACACCTCGCTACCCCTAGTGGTCGTCCTGGGACTCCCCCACGATACCGCGTGGGCATTGAAGTCTCCCAAAACGAGAACCGGGCGGGCGCTGCACCGCGCGATGCAGCTGTTCAGCCCACCCAGGAACCCCCGAAATTGATCGAGGCCACAGCTCGGCGAGATGTAGATCCCGACAACCGCGATGTCCCCCCATTGCACCGCCACGAATCCCTCGCCCCGCTCCAGAAGGGAGACCGACGGGGACCCGGGGCGGCTTCCCGCCACTATTACTACGGAGCCGATCTCGTCCCCCACCCAGAAGGGGTGTTCGGGGATTGCGTACGGCTCCGCCGCAACTGCCAGCCCAGCCCCCCACTCGCGCACGGCTTGGACAAACAGGTCCTGTGCCGCGCGCGAGTGGTTGAGGTTCGCCTGCAGAACCGGAGTAGGATTAAAAGTACCTACTCTAACATGGGCTCTGCAGAGTCCCCTCCCTGGGAGGGCCGGGCCCCCGGCGCCGTCTGCGCCCGCTGCGCGGATGCAGCCCCAGACGCGCCCTTCTCTTTCGTCGCCGCGCGGCCCCTCTTGGGAGCCGGGGCACACGCTTTGGCCCCGAATCTATGGCCCGATGGTCTCCCCAGGTCCGCGCAGAGCGGACACCTGGGGGCGGCCTTGCAGGCCGAAGCCCGGTGCTCCGCCGCCCCGCAGCGGTAGCACATCGCGCCTCTGTCGACCGCGCTCTTGCATGTCGCCCGCGTGTGCCCCGTCTCCAAGCAACGGAAGCATTGGAGGGGCCGCTCCCTCAGCGCCTCGACGCGGGCCGAGGACCAGCCGACCAGCAGCCGGCCTCCCGCCACCACTTTCTTGACGGCCGCGAGGGGGCCCTGGGCCCAACAGGAGCCCAGCGCCTGCTCCGAGGCGGGTCTGCGGATCTCGCCGACCCGGAACTCCGCCGCGGAACACCCCCCCGCCGCCGCCAGCGCCACCGCTACGTCCCCGGACGACACCGAGTCGTCCAGGCCCGCCACGCGCACCTCGCCGCGCTTGACCGCCTGGGAGACCTTAACCCCGGTCCCCCCAAGCGCCTCGGCGATCCTCCCGGAGAGGGCCCGTTCCTTCTCCTGGCACCCCGTGCCCCTGACCTCCAGGAGGATCCCGCCGGTTTTCGACCGCCTGGGAAGCACCCCCGACTCGATCCCGATAGCCTTGAGGTCCACCCTCTCTTTTGCCCTGGCCATCACCTCCGAATAAGTGAGCTTGCAGCTCTCGGGGATGGTGATGGCCACTGCTCCGGTTCTGGGGGTGCGTCCCAGGCCACCGTCCCTCCCGGCGGCGGGCTTCGCCGCGCTCGCGCCGCCCTGCACTCGTGCGCCGCCCGCCGCCCTCGGCTCCCTCGCAGCCTGCAGCCGCGAAGCGGCGGCAGCTGCCTCGGCCGCGACTGCTCTCGCCGCAGCCTTCTCCGCGGCCATCTTCTTCTTGGCCCTCTTCGCCGCCTTGCTCGTCACCTCCATCCACGAGGCCGGGACGACCGGTGGCGGAATGACAACGGGGGGCACCACCCTCACGTTGGACACGACCACCGGTCCAGTCCCCTTGGTGACAGACGTCGCCGGCAGAGAAGCCACCGGCGTCGCCTCGCGCGCCGATTTACCCTCCGCCCGGAGGGCCGGCGCCAACCCGGCCAGAATCGTCCGGAACCGCTCCTCCATCCGGGCCTCTAGCTCCCGGTTCCTGGCCGTTATCAGCGCGCCGACCCGGAGAAGCAGGGCTTCGGAGTCCAAAACTCCCACTCCCTCCCCCGACGACCCCATCGCCTCCGTCCCCCGCGTACGGACCCCCGCTGTCGAGGAGGCGGGGGGCGCTTCCCCTATTGGCGCATGTCCCGCCCGGCGTCCGCTGTCGGTGTTCGCCCGCCGCCCGGCCTCCATTGACCGGAGCCTCGACCGGAGGTCACCCGCCTCCTTCGCGAGGGCCGCGTTCTGCTCGCGGAGACGGGCCACCTCCTGGCTCCCCTGCCACGCCATCCCGGTAAAGCACCGCTGCATCAAGGTGGTGCAGTGGGCCCTGGCGACTGCAGAACAATCCCGCAAGTCTTTAGCCAGGTCCCCCTTGAGGCCCTTTGAGACGGTGGAGACTCTCTCCACCCTCAACATCGCCTCCTCCACCTCCCCTACTAGCTGCGCTGTCGGCATCCTCCCACCCAGCTCGATGAGGTCACCGACCCTCCTCTTCTGACTCCTCTCGGCGCGGCCGCCGAGGGCCAGATCCATGATGGGCGTCCCCGACGAGCCCTCCCCGGGGTCCGTCCCCGACGAGCCCTCCCCGGGGTCCGTCCGCGACACCGACCCGCCGCGGGTGTGCTGCCCCCCCTCTAACCGGGCACGCTTGGGGTCAGAGACCCCAGATGTCGCGCCTCGCTTCTCCGCGCCTCCGCGCGTCACGATCGAGCCGACGGAGCTCGAGATGGAGATGATTGTTTCATCCCCATCCGAGTCCTCGTCCGCGATGACCACGACCGCGTCCTCCCCGGCAGTAACCGCTGCCATCCCCTCCCCGGCAGTGACCGCTGCCGTCTCTTCCCCCACCGTCGCTGCTGCCGTATCGGCAGCCTCCCCCACAACATCGAGATTTTTTTCGTTATTTGTTTTCATTTCTGGTCCCACGAGATTGGCAGGAAAAAACACGTCCGCCCGGGCAGAGCCTCCTTGCCCGGGTAAGGCTAATTTCCGCTGGAGTTCGCCAGGTATCCAGACGTTGGTGCGCTAGTGGCTGATGTACCCCACCAGCCACGCCCTGTAACAAGGGCGTACCCTCTCACCGCGCACCAAGCTTAGGGTTGGGGATTTTTTATAGAGGTTATCATCCTCGCGGCCCGGCCGGTTAAGGCAAGACCACCGTTCCGGTAAAACATGACCACCGGTTTACGGCAAGGGCCCTGCGGCGACCTCCCCGGTCGTTATCGCAGGACCCATTCCGCGGCTTTTCATCCCTCCGTGTGAGCCTTACCGGCAAAGGAGGCCCTGCCAGGATCCGAAGATCCCGCCGGCATCGCCTCACACATCATTAGGACTACTTCCCGCGGAATACCCCTCGCTCCGTTAGCAACACACAACTATGTGTGTTCCCAGGGACCACCACGAGTAGGTGGAGCGTAGAGGATTTTAGGGATATGACCGCCACCACTGTGGCATACCTAGTAGTGGATCCGAGTCACCACTACTAAGCCCATATCCCCTCGGTCCCCATCCTCTATCCTATCCTATCCTCTTTAGTATCCTATCCTCTATCCAATCTTATCCTCTGTCCTATCCTATCCTCTATCCTATACTATCCTCTATGCTATCCTATCCTCTATCCTATCCTATGCTCTTACTAACCCTATCCTCTAATATATCCTATCCTCTATCCTATCCTATCCTCTATCGTATCCTATCCTCTATCCTATCCTGTCCTCTATCATATCCTATCCTCTATCCTATCCTATCCTCTATCCTATCCTATCCTATCCTCTATCCTATCCTTTCCTCTATCCTATCCTATCCTCTATCCTAGCCTCTCATCTATCCTATCCTATCCTCTATCCTATCCTATGCTCTTACTAATCCTATCCTCTATTATATCCTATCCTCTATCCTATCCTATCCTCTATCCTATCCTATCCTCTATCCTATCCTATCCTCTATCCTATCCTATCCTCTATCCTATCCTATCCTGTATCCTATCCTATCCTCCATCCTATCCTATTCTCTATCCAATCCTATCCTCCATCCTATCCTATCCTCTATGCTATCCTATCCTGTATCCTATCCTATGCTCTTAGTAATCCTATGCTCTATCATATCCTATCCTCTATCCTATCCTATCCTCTATCCTATCCTATCCTCTATCCAATCTTATCCTCTGTCCTATCCTATCCTCTATCCTATCCTATCCTCTATGCTATCCTATGCTCTTACTAATCCTATCCTCTATTATATCCTATCCTCTATCCTATCCTATCCTCTATCCTATCCTACCCTCTATCCTATCCTACCCTCTATCCTATCCTATCCTCTTACTTATCCTATCCTCTATCCTATCCTATCCTCTATCCTATCCTATCCTCTATCCTATCCTATCCTCTATCCAATCCTATCCTCCATCCTATCCTATCCTCTATGCTATCCTATCCTCTATCCTATCCTATCCTCTATCCTATCCTACCCTCTATCCTATCCTATCCTCTATCCTATCCTCTCCTCTATCCTATCCTATCCTCTCTCCTATCAGATCCTCTATCCTATCCTATCCTCTATCCTATCCTATCCTCTATGCTATCCTATCCTCTATCCTATCCTATGCTCTTACTAATCCTATCCTCTATCCTATCCTATCCTCTATCCTATCCTATCCTCTATCCTATCCTATCCTCTATCCTATCCTATCCTCTATCCTATCCTGTCCTCTATCCTCTATCCTATCCTATCCTCTATCCTATCCTATCCTCTATCGTATCCTATCCTCAATCCTATCCTATCCTCTATCATATCCTATCCTCTATCCTATCCTATCCTCTATCCTATCCTTTCCTCTATCCTATCCTATCCTCTATCCTATCCGATCCTCTATCCTATCCTATCCTCTATCCTATCCTATCCTCTATCCTATCCTATTCTCTATCCTATCCTATCCTCTATCCTATCATATCCTCTACCCTATAATACCATGTATCCTATCCTATTCTCTATCCTATCCTATCCTATCCTCTATCGTATGCTCTATCATATCCTATCAACTATCCTATCCTATCCTCAATCCTATCCTATCCTCTATCATATCCTATCCTCTATCCTATCCTATCCTCTATCCTATCCTATCCTATCCTCTATCCTATCCTTTCCTCTATCCTATCCTATCCTCTATCCTATCCGATCCTCTATCCTATCCTATCCTCTATCCTATCCTATCCTCTATGGTATCCTATCCTCTATCCTATCCTATGCTCTTACTAATCCTATCCTCTATTATATCCTATCCTCTATCCTATCCTACCCTCTATCCTATCCTATCCTCTATCCTATCCGATCCTCTATCCTATCCTATCCTCCCTCCTATCCGATCCTCTATCCTATCCTATCCTCTATCCTATCCTATCCTCTATGCTATCCTATCCTCTATCCTATCCTATGCTCTTACTAATCCTATCCTCTATTATATCCTATCCTCTATCCTATCCTATCCTCTATCCTATCCTATCCTCTATCCTATCCTATCCTCTATCCTATCCTATCCTCTATCCTATCCTATCCTCTATCCTATCCCATCATCAATCCTATCCTTTCGTCTATCCTATCCTCTATCCTATCCTATCCTCTTACTTATCCTATCCTCTATCCTATCCTACCCTCTATCCTATCCTATCCTCTATCCTATCCTATCCTCCCTCCTATCCGATCCTCTATCCTATCCTATCCTCTATCCTATCCTATCCTCTATGCTATCCTATCCTCTATCCTATCCTATGCTCTTACTAATCCTATCCTCTATCCTATCCTATCCTCTATCCTATCCTATCCCCTATCCTATCCTATCCTCTATCCTATCCTATCCTCTATCCTATCCTATCCTCTATCCTATCCTATCCTCTATCCTATCCCATCATCAATCCTATCCTTTCGTCTATCCTATCCTCTATCCTATCCTATGCTCTTACTAATCCTATGCTCTTACTAATCCTATCCTCTATTATATCCTATCCTCTATCCTATCCTATCCTCTATCCTATCCTCTATCCTATCCTATCCTCTATCCTATCCTATCCTCTATCGTATCCTATCCTCTATCCTATCCTATCCTCTATCCTATCCTATCCTCTATCCAATCCTATCCTCCATCCTATCCTATCATCTATGCTATCCTATCCTCTATCCTATCCTATGCTCTTAGTAATCCTATCCTCTATCCAATCCTATCCTCCATCCTATCCTATCCTCTATCCTATCCTACCCTCTATCCTATCCTATCCTCTATCCTATCCTCTCCTCTATCCTATCCTATGCTCTCTCCTATCAGATCCTCTATCCTATCCTATCCACTATCCTATCCTATCCTCTATGCTATCCTATCCTCTATACTATCCTATGCTCTTACTAATCCTATCCTCTATTATATCCTATCCTCTATCCTATCCTATCCTCTATCCTATCCTATCCTCTATCCTATCCTATCCTCTATCCTATCCTATCCTCTATCCTATCCTGTCCTCTATCCTCTATCCTATCCTATCCTCTATCCTATCCTATCCTTTATCGTATCCTATCCTCAATCCTATCCTATCCTCTATCATATCCTATCCTCTATCCTATCCTATCCTCTATCCTATCCTTTCCTCTATCCTATCCTATCCTCTATCCTATCCGATCCTCTATCCTATCCTATCCTCTATCCTATCCTATCCTCTATCCTATCCTCTATCCTATCCTACCCTCTATCCTATCCTATCCTCTATCCTATCCGATCCTCTATCCTATCCTATCCTCTCTCCTATCCGATCCTCTATCCTATCCTATCCTCTATCCTATCCTATCCTCTATGCTATCCTATCCTCTATCCTATCCTATGCTCTTACTAATCCTATCCTCTATTATATCCTATCCTCTATCCTATCCTATCCTCTACCCTATCCTATCCTCTATCCTATCCTATCCTCTATCCTATCCTATCCTCTATCCTATCCTATCCTCTATCCTATCCCATCATCAATCCTATCCTTTCGTCTATCCTATCCTCTATCCTATCCTATCCTCTTACTTATCCTATCCTCTATCCTATCCTATCCTCTTACTTATCCTATCCTCTATCCTATCCTATCCTCTATCCTATCCGATCCTCTATCCAATCCTATCCTCTATCCTATCCTGTCCTCTATCCTATCCTATCCTCTATCCTATCCTTTCCTCTATCCTATCCTATGCTCTTACTAATCCTATCCTCTATTATATCCTATCCTCTATCCTATCCTATCCTCTATCCTATCCTACCCTCTATCCTATCCTATCCTCTTACTTATCCTATCCTCTATCCTATCCTATCCTCTATCCTATCCTATCCTCTATCCTATCCTATCCTCTATCCTATCCTATCCTCTATCCTATCCTATCCTCTATCCTATCCTATCCCCTATCCTATCCTATCCTCTGTCCAATCCTATCCTCCATCCTATCCTATCCTCTATGCTATCCTATCCTCTATCCTATCCTATCCTCTATCCTATCCTACCCTCTATCCTATCCTATCCTCTATCCTATCCTCTCCTCTATCCTATCCTATCCTCTCTCCTATCAGATCCTCTATCCTATCCTATCCTCTATCCTATCCTATCCTATCCTCTATCCTATCCTTTCCTCTATCCTATCCTATCCTCTATCCTATCCGATCCTCTATCCTATCCTATCCTCTATCCTATCCTATCCTCTATGGTATCCTATCCTCTATCCTATCCTATGCTCTTACTAATCCTATCCTCTATTATATCCTATCCTCTACCCTATCCTACCCTCTATCCTATCCTATCCTCTATCCTATCCGATCCTCTATCCTATCCTATCCTCTCTCCTATCCGATCCTCTATCCTATCCTATCCTCTATCCTATCCTATCCTCTATGCTATCCTATCCTCTATCCTATCCTATGCTCTTACTAATCCTATCCTCTATTATATCCTATCCTCTATCCTATCCTATCCTCTATCCTATCCTATCCTCTATCCTATCCTATCCTCTATCCTATCCTATCCTCTATCCTATCCTATCCTCTATCCTATCCTATCCTCTATCCTATCCTATCCTCTATCCTATCCTATCCTCTATCCTATCCCATCATCAATCCTATCCTTTCGTCTATCCTATCCTCTATCCTATCCTATCCTCTTACTTATCCTATCCTCTATCCTATCCTATCCTCTTACTTATCCTATCCTCTATCCTATCCTATCCTCTATCCTATCCGATCCTCTATCCAATCCTATCCTCTATCCTATCCTGTCCTCTATCCTATCCTATCCTCTATCCTATCCTTTCCTCTATCCTATCCTATGCTCTTACTAATCCTATCCTCTATTATATCCTATCCTCTATCCTATCCTATCCTCTATCCTATCCTACCCTCTATCCTATCCTATCCTCTTACTTATCCTATCCTCTATCCTATCCTATCCTCTATCCTATCCTATCCTCTATCCTATCCTATCCTCTATCCTATCCTATCCCCTATCCTATCCTATCCTCTGTCCAATCCTATCCTCCATCCTATCCTATCCTCTATGCTATCCTATCCTCTATCCTATCCTATCCTCTATCCTATCCTACCCTCTATCCTATCCTATCCTCTATCCTATCATCTCCTCTATCCTATCCTATCCTCTCTCCTATCAGATCCTCTATCCTATCCTATCCTCTATCCTATCCTCTGCTCTTACTAATCCTATCCTCTATTATATCCTATCCTCTATCCTATCCTATCCCCTATCCTATCCTATCCTCTATCCTATCCTATCCTCTATCCTATCCTATCCTCTATCCTATCCTATCCTCTATCCTATCCCATCATCAATCCTATCCTTTCGTCTATCCTATCCTCTATCCTATCCTATCCTCTTACTTATCCTATCCTCTATCCTATCCTATCCTCTATCCTATCCGATCCTCTATCCAATCCTATCCTCTATCCTATCCTGTCCTCTATCCTATCCTATCCTCTATCCTATCCTGTCCTCTATCCTATCCTATTCTCTATCCTATCCTTTCCTCTATCCTATCCTATGCTCTTACTAATCCTATCCTCTATTATATCCTATCCTCTATCCTATCCTATCCTCTATCCTATCCTCTATCCTATCCTATCCTCTATCCTATCCTATCCTCTATCGTATCCTATCCTCTATCCTATCCTATCCTCTATCCTATCCTATCCTCTATCCTATCCTATCCTCTGTCCTATCCTATCCTCTATCCTATCCTATCCTCTATGCTATCCTATCCTCTATGCTATCCTATCCTCTATCCTATCCTATGCTCTTACTAATCCTATCCTCTATTATATCCTATCCTCTATCCTATCCTATCCTCTATCCTATCCTATCCTCTATCCTATCATATCCTCTATCCTATCCTATCCTCTATCCTATCCTATCCTCTATCCTATCCTATCCTCTATCCTATCCTATCCTCTATCCTATCCTATCCTCTATCCTATCCTATCCTATCCTCTATCCTATCCTATCCTCTATCCTATCCTATCCTCTATCCTATTATATCCTATCCTCTATCCTATCCTATGCTCTTACTAATCCTATCCTCTATTATATCCTATCCTCTATCCTATCCTATCCTCTATCCTATCATCTATCCTATCCTATCCTCTATCCTATCCTATCCTCTATCGTATCCTATCCTCTATCCTATCCTATCCTCTATCCTATCCTATCCTCTATCCTATCCTATCCTCTATCCTATCCTATCCTCTATCCAATCCTATCCTCTATCCTATCCTATCCTCTATCCTATCCCATCATCAATCCTATCCTTTCGTCTATCCTATCCTCTATCCTATCCTATCCTCTTACTTATCCTATCCTCTATCCTATCCTATCCTCTATCCTATCCTATCCTCTATCCTATCCTTTCCTCTATCCTATCCTATCCTCTATCCTATCCTATCCTCTATCCTATCCCATCATCAATCCTATCCTTTCGTCTATCCTATCCTCTATCCTATCCTATCCTCTTACTTATCCTATCCTCTATCCTATCCTATCCTCTATCCTATCCGATCCTCTATCCAATCCTATCCTCTATCCTATCCTATCCTCTATCCTATCCTATCCTCTTTCTTATCCTATCCTCTATCCTATCCTATCCTCTATCCTATCCTTTCCTCTATCCTATCCTATCCTCTATCCTATCCTATCCTCTATCCTATCCTATCCTCTATCCTATCCTATCCTCTATCCTATCCCATCATCAATCCTATCCTTTCGTCTATCCTATCCTCTTACTTATCCTATCCTCTATCCTATCCTATCCTCTATCCTATCCTATCCTCTATCCTATCCTATCCTCTATCCTATCCTATCCTCTATCCTATCCCATCATCAATCCTATCCTTTCGACTATCCTATCCTCTATCCTATCCTATCCTCTTACTTATCCTATCCTCTATCCTATCCTATCCTCTATCCTATCCTATCCTCTATCCTATCCTTTCCTCTATCCTATCCTATCCTCTATCCTATCCTATCCTCTATCCTATCCTATCCTCTATCCTATCCTATCCTCTATCCTATCCTTTCCTCTATCCTATCCTATCCTCTATCATATCCTATCCTCTATCCTATCCTATCCTCTATCCTATTATATCCTATCCTCTATCCTATCCTATGCTCTTACTAATCCTATCCTCTATTATATCCTATCCTCTATCCTATCCTATCCTCTATCCTATCCTCTATCCTATCCTATCCTCTATCCTATCCTATCCTCTATCGTATCCTATCCTCTATCCTATCCTATCCTCTATCCTATCCTATCCTCTATCCTATCCTATCCTCTGTCCTATCCTATCCTCTATCCTATCCTATCCTCTATCCTATCCTATCCTCTATCGTATCCTATCCTCTATCCTATCCTATCCTCTATCCTATCCTATCCTCTATCCTATCCTATCCTCTATCCAATCCTATCCTCCATCCTATCCTATCATCTATGCTATCCTATCCTCTATCCTATCCTATGCTCTTAGTAATCCTATCCTCTATCCAATCCTATCCTCCATCCTATCCTATCCTCTATCCTATCCTACCCTCTATCCTATCCTATCCTCTATCCTATCCTCTCCTCTATCCTATCCTATGCTCTCTCCTATCAGATCCTCTATCCTATCCTATCCTCTATCCTATCCTATCCTCTATGCTATCCTATCCTCTATCCTATCCTATGCTCTTACTAATCCTATCCTCTATTATATCCTATCCTCTATCCTATCCTATCCTCTATCCTATCCTATCCTCTATCCTATCCTATCCTCTATCCTATCCTATCCTCTATCCTATCCTGTCCTCTATCCTCTATCCTATCCTATCCTCTATCCTATCCTATCCTCTATCGTATCCTATCCTCAATCCTATCCTATCCTCTATCATATCCTATCCTCTATCCTATCCTATCCTCTATCCTATCCTTTCCTCTATCCTATCCTATCCTCTATCCTATCCGATCCTCTATCCTATTCTATCCTCTATCCTATCCTATCCTCTATCCTATCCTCTATCCTATCCTATTCTCTATCCTATCCTATCCTATATCCTATCATATCCTCTACCCTATAATACCATGTATCCTATCCTATTCTCTATCCTATCCTATCCTATCCTCTATCGTATGCTCTATCATATCCTATCAACTATCCTATCCTATCCTCAATCCTATCCTATCCTCTATCATATCCTATCCTCTATCCTATCCTATCCTCTATCCTATCCTATCCTATCCTCTATCCTATCCTATCCTCTCTCCTATCCGATCCTCTATCCTATCCTATCCTCTATCCTATCCTATCCTCTATGCTATCCTATCCTCTATCCTATCCTATGCTCTTACTAATCCTATCCTCTATTATATCCTATCCTCTATCCTATCCTATCCTCTACCCTATCCTATCCTCTATCCTATCCTATCCTCTATCCTATCCTATCCTCTATCCTATCCTATCCTCTATCCTATCCCATCATCAATCCTATCCTTTCGTCTATCCTATCCTCTATCCTATCCTATCCTCTTACTTATCCTATCCTCTATCCTATCCTATCCTCTTACTTATCCTATCCTCTATCCTATCCTATCCTCTATCCTATCCGATCCTCTATCCAATCCTATCCTCTATCCTATCCTGTCCTCTATCCTATCCTATCCTCTATCCTATCCTTTCCTCTATCCTATCCTATGCTCTTACTAATCCTATCCTCTATTATATCCTATCCTCTATCCTATCCTATCCTCTATCCTATCCTACCCTCTATCCTATCCTATCCTCTTACTTATCCTATCCTCTATCCTATCCTATCCTATCCTCTATCCTATCCTATCCTCTATCCTATCCTATCCTCTATCCTATCCTATCCTCTATCCTATCCTATCCTCTATCCTATCCTATCCCCTATCCTATCCTATCCTCTGTCCAATCCTATCCTCCATCCTATCCTATCCTCTATGCTATCCTATCCTCTATCCTATCCTATCCTCTATCCTATCCTACCCTCTATCCTATCCTATCCTCTATCCTATCCTCTCCTCTATCCTATCCTATCCTCTCTCCTATCAGATCCTCTATCCTATCCTATCCTCTATCCTATCCTATCCTATCCTCTATCCTATCCTTTCCTCTATCCTATCCTATCCTCTATCCTATCCGATCCTCTATCCTATCCTATCCTCTATCCTATCCTATCCTCTATGGTATCCTATCCTCTATCCTATCCTATGCTCTTACTAATCCTATCCTCTATTATATCCTATCCTCTACCCTATCCTACCCTCTATCCTATCCTATCCTCTATCCTATCCGATCCTCTATCCTATCCTATCCTCTCTCCTATCCGATCCTCTATCCTATCCTATCCTCTATCCTATCCTATCCTCTATGCTATCCTATCCTCTATCCTATCCTATGCTCTTACTAATCCTATCCTCTATTATATCCTATCCTCTATCCTATCCTATCCTCTATCCTATCCTATCCTCTATCCTATCCTATCCTCTATCCTATCCTATCCTCTATCCTATCCTATCCTCTATCCTATCCTATCCTCTATCCTATCCTATCCTCTATCCTATCCTATCCCCTATCCAATCCTATCCTCTATCCTATATTATTCTCTATCCTATCCTATACTCTATCGTATGCTCTATCCTATCCTATCAACTATCCTATCCTATCCTATCCTCTATCCTATCCTATCAACTATCCTATCCTATCCTCTATCCTATCCTACCCTATCGTCTATCCTATACTATCCTCTATCCAATCTTATCCTCTATCCTATCCAATCCTCTATCGTATTCTATCCTCTATCCTATTCTATCCTCTATCCTATCCTATTCTCTATCATATCCTATCCTCTATCCTCTCCCATCCTCAATCCTATCTTTTCCTCTATCCTATCCTCTATCCTATCCTATCCTCTTACATATTCTATCCTCTATCCTATCCTATCCTCTATCCTATCCTATCCTCTATCCAATCCTATCCTCTATCCTATCCTATCCTCTATCCTATCCCATCATCAATCCTATCCTTTCGTCTATCCTATCCTCTATCCTATCCTATCCTCTTACTTATCCTATCCTCTATCCTATCCTATCCTCTATCCTATCCTATCCTCTATCCTATCTTATCCTCTATCCTATCCTATCCTCTATCCAATCTTATTCTCTGTCCTATCCTATCCTCTATCCTATCCTATCCTCTTACTTATCCCATCCACTATCCTATCCTATCCTCTATCCTATCCGATCCTCTATCGTATCCTTTTTTCTATAATATCGTATGTTCTATCGTATACTATCCTCTATCCTATCCTTTCCTCTATCCTATCCTCTATGCTATCCTATCCTCTTACTTATCCTATCCTCTATCCTATCCGATCCTCTATCCAATCCTATCCTCTATCCTATCCTGTCCTCTATCCTATCTTATCACCTATCCTATCCTATTTTCTATCCTATCCTATCCTCTATCCTATCCTATCCTCTATCCAATCCTATCCTCTATCCTATCCTATTCTCTATCCTATCCTATCCTCTATCGTATGCTCTATCCTATCCTATCAACTATCCTATCCTATCCTATCCTCTATCCTATCCTATCAACTATCCTATCCTATCCTCTATCCTATCCTACCCTATCCTCTATCCTATACTATCCTCTATCGAATCTTATCCTCTATCCTATCCAATCCTCTATCGTATTCTATCCTCTATCCTATCCTATTCTCTATCATATCCTATCCTCTATCCTCTCCCATCCTCAATCCTATCGTTTCCTCTATCCTATCCTCTATCCTATCCTATCCTCTTACATATTCTATCCTCTATCCTATCCTATCCTCTATCCTATCCTATCCTGTATCCAATCCTATCCTCTATCCTATCCTATCCTCTATCCTATCCCATCATCAATCCTATCCTTTCGTCTATCCTATCCTCTATCCTATCCTATCCTCTTACTTATCCTATCCTCTATCCTCTCCTATCCTCTATCCTATCCTATCCTCTATCCTATCTTATCCTCTATCCTATCCTATCCTCTATCCTATCATATCCTCTATCCTATCCTATCCTCTATCCTATCCTATCCTCTCTCCTATCCGATCCCCTATCCTATCCTATCCTCTATCCTATCCTATCCTCTTTAGTATCCTATCCTCTATCCAATCTTATCCTCTGTCCTATCCTATCCTCTATCCTATACTATCGTCTATGCTATCCTATCCTCTATCCTATCCTTTCCTCTATCCTATCCTATCCTCTATCCTATCCTATCCTCTATCCTATCCTATCCTCTTACGTATCCTATCCTCTATCCTATCCTATCCTCTATCCTATCCTATCCTCTATCCAATCCTATCCTCTTTCCTATCCTATCCTCTATCCTATCCCATCTTTAATCCTATCCTTTCGTCTATACTATCCTCTATCCTATCCTATCCTCTTACTTATCCTATCCTCTATCCTATCCAATCCTCTATCCTATCCGATCCTCTATCCTATCCTATCCTCTATCCTAGGCAATCCCATATCCTATCCCCTATCCTATCCTATCCTCTATCCTCTCCTATCCTCTATCCTTTATCCTATCCTCTATCCTATCATATCCTCTATCCTATCCTCTATCCTATCATATCCTCTATCCTATCCTATCCTCTATCCTATCCTATCCTCTACCGTATCCTATCCTCTATCCTATCCTATCCTCCTTCCTATCCTATCCTCTATCCTATCCCATCAATCCCCTATCCTATCCTCTATCCTACCCTATCCTCTATCCTATCCAATTCTCTATCCTGTATCCAATCCTATCCTCAATTCTATCCTATCGTCTATCCAATCCTATCCTCTATCCTATCCTCTATCCTATCATATCCTCTATCCTATCCTATCCTCTATCCTATCCTCTATCCTATCCTATCCTCTAGCCTATCCTATTCCCTATCCTATCCTATCCTCTATCCTATCCTATCAATCCCCTATCCTATCCTCTATCCTACCCTATCCTCTATCCTATCTAATTCTCTATCCTCTATCCAATCCTATCCTCAATTCTATCCTATCGTCTATCCAATCCTATCCTCAATTCTATCCTATCCTCTATCCTATCCTATCCTATCCTCAATCCTAACCTATCCTCTATCCCATCCTATCCTCTATCTTATCCTATCCTTTATCCTATGCTCTATCTTATCATACACTCTATCCTATAATATCCTCTACCCTATCCTCTATCCTATCATATCCTCTATCCTATCCTATCCTCTATCCTATCCTATCAATCCCCTATCCTATCCTCTATCCTATCCTCTATCCTATCCTATCCTCTATCGTATCCTATCCTTTATCCTATCCTCTATCCTATCATATCCTCTATCCTATCCTATCCTCTATCGTATCCTATCCTTTATCCTATCCTCTATCCTATCATATCCTCTATCCTATCCTATCCTATCCTCTATCCTATCCTATCCTCTATCCTATCCTATCCTCTATCCTATCCTATCCTTTATCCTATCCTCTATCCTATCATATCCTCTATCCTATCCTATCCTCTATCCTATCATATCCTCTATCCTATCCTATCCTCTATCCTATCCTATCCTATCCTCTATCCTATCCTATCCTCTATCCTATCCTATCCTCTATCCTATCCTATCCTCTATCCTATCCTATCCCCTATCCAATCCTATCCTCTATCCTATCCTATTCTCTATCCTATCCTATCCTCTATCGTATGCTCTATCCTATCCTATCAACTATCCTATCCTATCCTATCCTCTATCCTATCCTATCAACTATCCTATCCTATCCTATCCTCTATCCTATCCTACCCTATCGTCTATCCTATACTATCCTCTATCCAATCTTATCCTCTATCCTATCCAATCCTCTATCGTATTCTATCCTCTATCCTATCCTATTCTCTATCATATCCTATCCTCTATCCTCTCCCATCCTCAATCCTATCTTTTCCTCTATCCTATCCTCTATCCTATCCTATCCTCTTACATATTCTATCCTCTATCCTATCCTATCCTCTATCCTATCCTATCCTCTATCCAATCCTATCCTCTATCCTATCCTATCCTCTATCCTATCCCATCATCAATCCTATCCTTTCGTCTATCCTATCCTCTATCCTATCCTATCCTCTTACTTATCCTATCCTCTATCCTATCCTATCCTCTATCCTATCCTATCCTCTATCCTATCTTATCCTCTATCCTATCCTATCCTCTATCCAATCTTATTCTCTGTCCTATCCTATCCTCTATCCTATACTATCGTCTATGCTATCCTATCCTCTATCCTATCCTATCCTCTTACTTATCCCATCCACTATCCTATCCTATCCTCTATCCTATCCGATCCTCTATCCTATCCTATCCGCTATCCTAGGCAATCCCTTATCCTATCCTCTATCCTATCGTATCCTCTATCGTATCCTTTTTTCTATAATATCGTATGTTCTATCGTATACTATCCTCTATCCTATCCTTTCCTCTATCCTATCCTCTATGCTATCCTATCCTCTTACTTATCCTATCCTCTATCCTATCCGATCCTCTATCCAATCCTATCCTCTATCCTATCCTGTCCTCTATCCTATCTTATCACCTATCCTATCCTATTTTCTATCCTATCCTATCCTCTATCCTATCCTATCCTCTATCCAATCCTATCCTCTATCCTATCCTATTCTCTATCCTATCCTATCCTCTATCGTATGCTCTATCCTATCCTATCAACTATCCTATCCTATCCTATCCTCTATCCTATCCTATCAACTATCCTATCCTATCCTCTATCCTATCCTACCCTATCCTCTATCCTATACTATCCTCTATCGAATCTTATCCTCTATCCTATCCAATCCTCTATCGTATTCTATCCTCTATCCTATCCTATTCTCTATCATATCCTATCCTCTATCCTCTCCCATCCTCAATCCTATCGTTTCCTCTATCCTATCCTCTATCCTATCCTATCCTCTTACATATTCTATCCTCTATCCTATCCTATCCTCTATCCTATCCTATCCTGTATCCAATCCTATCCTCTATCCTATCCTATCCTCTATCCTATCCCATCATCAATCCTATCCTTTCGTCTATCCTATCCTCTATCCTATCCTATCCTCTTACTTATCCTATCCTCTATCCTCTCCTATCCTCTATCCTATCCTATCCTCTATCCTATCTTATCCTCTATCCTATCCTATCCTCTATCCAATCTTATTCTCTGTCCTATCCTATCCTCTATCCTATCCTATCATCTATGCTATCCTATCCTCTATCCTATCCTATGCTCTTACTAATTCTATCCTCTATTCTATCCTAACCTCTATCCTATCCTATCCTCTATCCTATCCTATCCTCTATCCTATCATATCCTCTATCCTATCCTATCCTCTATCCTATCCTATCCTCTCTCCTATCCGATCCCCTATCCTATCCTATCCTCTATCCTATCCTATCCTCTTTAGTATCCTATCCTCTATCCAATCTTATCCTCTGTCCTATCCTATCCTCTATCCTATACTATCGTCTATGCTATCCTATCCTCTATCCTATCCTTTCCTCTATCCTATCCTATCCTCTATCCTATCCTATCCTCTATCCTATCCTATCCTCTTACGTATCCTATCCTCTATCCTATCCTATCCTCTATCCTATCCTATCCTCTATCCAATCCTATCCTCTTTCCTATCCTATCCTCTATCCTATCCCATCTTTAATCCTATCCTTTCGTCTATACTATCCTCTATCCTATCCTATCCTCTTACTTATCCTATCCTCTATCCTATCCAATCCTCTATCCTATCCGATCCTCTATCCTATCCTATCCTCTATCCTAGGCAATCCCATATCCTATCCCCTATCCTATCCTATCCTCTATCCTATCCCATCCTCTATCCTATCCAACTCTCTATCCTCTATCCAATCCTATCCACAATTCTATCCTATCGTCTAACCAATCCTATCCTCAATTCTATTCTATCCTCTATCCTATCCTATCATATCCTCAATCCTAACGTATTCTCTATCATATCCTATCCTCTATCCTATCCTATCCTCTATCCTATCCTATCCTCTATCCTATCCTATCCTCTATCCTATCCTATCCTCTATCCTATCCTATCCTTTATCCTATCCTCTATCCTATCATATCCTCTATCCTATCCTCTATCCTATCATATCCTCTATCCTATCCTATCCTCTATCCTATCCTATCCTCTACCGTATCCTATCCTCTATCCTATCCTATCCTCCTTCCTATCCTATCCTCTATCCTATCCCATCAATCCCCTATCCTATCCTCTATCCTACCCTATCCTCTATCCTATCCAATTCTCTATCCTGTATCCAATCCTATCCTCAATTCTATCCTATCGTCTATCCAATCCTATCCTCTATCCTATCCTCTATCCTATCCTATTATATCCTCTATCCTATCCTATCCTATCCTCTATCCTATCCTATCCTATCCTATCCTCTATCCTATCCTATCCTCTATCCTATCCTATCCTCTATCCAATCCTATCCTCTATCCTATCCTATCCTCTATCCTATCCCATCATCAATCCTATCATTTCCTCTATCCTATCCTCTATCCTATCCTATCCTCTTACTTATCCTATCCTCTATCCTATCCAATCCCCTATCCTATCCTCTATCCTATCCTATCCTCTATCCTATCCTATCAACTATCCTATCCTATCCTCTATCCTATCCTATCCTATCCTATCCTCTATCCTATCCTGTCCTCTATCCTATCCTATCCTCTATCCAATCCAATCCTCTATCCTATCCTATCCTCTATCCCATTCCATCATCAATCCTATCCTTTCGTCTATACTATCCTCTATCCTATCCTATCCTCTTACTTATCCTATCCTCTATCCTATCCTATCCTCTATCCTATCCGATCCTCTATCCCATCCTATCCTCTATCCTAGGCAATCCCATATCCTATCCTCTATCCTATCCTATCCTCTATCCTATCCTCTATCCTATCCTTTCCTCTATCCTATCCTCTATCCAATCCTATCCACTATCCTATCCTGTCCTCTATCCTATCTTATCACCTATCCTATCCTATCCTCTATTATATCCTATCCTCTATCCTATCCTATTCTCTATCCTATCCTATCCTCTATCGTATGCTCTATCCTATCCTATCAACTATCCTATCCTATCCTCTATCCTATCCTATCCCCTATCCAATTCTATCCTCTATCCGATCCTATTCTCTATCCTATCCTATCCTCTATCGTATGCTCTATCCTATCCTATCAACTATCCTATCCTATCCTCTATCCTATCCTACCAACTATCCTATCCTATCCTCTATCCTATCCTCTATCCTATCCTATACTCTATCCTATCCTATCCTCTATCGTTTCCTATCCTCTATCCTAGCCTATCCTCTTACTTATCCTATCCACTATCCTATCCTATCCTCTATCCTATCCGATCCTCTATCCTATCCTATCCTCTATCCTAGGCAATCCCTTATCCTATCCTCTATCCTATCCTATCCTCTTACTTATCCTATCCTCTATCCTATCCTATCCTCTATCCTATCCTATCCTCTATCCTATCTTATCCTCTATCCTATCCTATCCTCTATCCAATCTTATTCTCTGTCCTATCCTATCCTCTATCCTATCCTATCATCTATGCTATCCTATCCTCTATCCTATCCTATGCTCTTACTAATTCTATCCTCTATTCTATCCTAACCTCTATCCTATCCTATCCTGTATCCTATCCTATCCTCTATCCTATCATATCCTCTATCCTATCCTATCCTCTATCCTATCCTATCCTCTCTCCTATCCGATCCCCTATCCTATCCTATCCTCTACCCTATCCTATTTTTTTTTTTTTTTTTTTTTCGAGGAGGTAATCTCGTTACGGATACCCGAACCCCCCCGGGGGGGGGGTGGTCCGGGTTATGTGGGACTCCTCGCCTGGTTGGTGCAACGCCGAGTATACCCACTAACTCCTCCCCGTCCGTCCCTAGACACCTGGGGGCACCCGTGCTCTGCGCGCGCATGTCAATCCGGTGTGCCCCCGCCTTAGCATACCACCCAGGGGGGGGACGCGGCCCCCTCCCGTACCTACTCTATCCGAAGGCACCACGCAACGGACGACGTGGCGCCTTCCCCCCCTGTCAGGCCGCCCGATGAGCATCCGAGCCCCCGCCCGAGATGCCCGGCGGCCTCCGGGGACGCCGTTGGTGACCGAGTGTAAGTGGATATCCGATCCCCCGCCTCGAGATCATCAAGGGCGTCCCCGCTCGCGTCAGAGGCGTCGCAACGGGGGTACGCCCCCGGGGCGTACCCTGCGCCGCCTCCCCCCCCTTCGGCCGGGATCGTGATTACGCTCCCGATCCCGTTCCGCAGCCTCCTTCCGCAGCATAACCCGCTCGCAGAAGGAAGCGAGCCCCCTCCACGCCTCCTCGCCACCGGCTGCCGCAGCGACGACAGCCGGGAGCGAGAGGTCGTGGCCCACCGCGCGCCGCAGGGCACGGCGCTCTCCCCCCCATGCCGGACACTCCTCCAGAGTGTGTTGCGCCGTGTCCCGCGGCTCGCCGCAGTGGTGACACGCCTCCTCGGTCTCCCTCCCGATGCGACACAGGTAGTCGCCGAAGCACCCGTGCCCGCTCATCACCTGCGTCACACGGTAGGAGACCCTATGCCCCATCCATCCCCTGTTCCATTGATCGAACACCGGGAGGATGGCCCGAACGGCCCGCCTCTCGCCCTCCCTCGTCCCGGGAAGGCTATCGCGCCACTCCCGGGCTGCGTGCCGCCGAGCATGTCGCCTGAGCTCATTCACCATGAGCCGCGCCTGATCCGGGGCCACCCCCCGGAGCCGGAGTTCCCTGGAGTGCGTATGCACATCCGCCAACACGCGGGCCTCCAGCTCGAGGGGGATCAGCCCCGACATCACCATCGCCGTCGCGTATGAAATGGTGCGGTACCCCCGCACGATGCCTATGGCCAGCCTGCGCTCGATGCGACGCAGCAGCGACCGTGTGCCGCCACTGCGCCCCCTAGCCAAGACATCGCGCGCCCATACAGGGGCTCCGTACAGGACCAAAACTCGCACCACCACCGCGAACAGACGACGCACCCGTCCACAGGGTCCCCCGAGATTCGGGAGAAGGCGACCGAGCGCAGCGGTCGCCCTCTCCGCCCGGGGCGCCAGCGACTCAAGGTGGCGGTCAAAACGCCACCGGCCGTCAAGCTCGAGTCCCAGGTACCGCATCTGGGACCCGACCTTGACCATCCCCTCCCCCACGCAGATCCAGCACTGGGGAGGCGCCGCCAACCGGGCCGAGCGGAGAAACCACATGGCCCTGGTTTTCTCGACGGACACCTCTAGGCCCAGCGACCGGATCGCGCGCACCGCGCGCCACGCGCCGCGCTCCGCCAGGCAGATGGCCTCCTTCGCATACCTCCCGGTGGCCAATACCAGCGTGTCGTCGGCGTAACACGTCAGGCTGACCCCGGGAGGCATCTCCTCCCGCAGGACGCGATCGTACGCAAGATTCCACAGCAACGGGCCCAACACCGAGCCCTGCGGAACCCCGCGCACGACGCCCCCGCGCACCATCCCGTACCGGCCGGGATACTCTATACCCCTGTCGGAGAGATAGCTCCCGATCACCCTTCTGAGATACAGAGGCAACCGGTGGAAGACCAGGGCCTCCATTATCCGATCCCAGGGGACGGTGTTGAACGCGTTAGCGATATCCAAGGATATCGCCAACGCAACACCGCCCCCCCCCTCGTACAGGCCTCCGAGAGAGCCCTCACCCGCCGAATAGCGTCGACGGTGGAGAGACCCTCCCGGAAGCCGAATTGAACCCCGCTCAGATCGGGGACCCCTCCCGCCGACAGGTGCCGGACGAGGCGTCCAACGAGTACGCGCTCGAACAACTTCCCCGCCTCGTCCAGCAGACAAATTGGCCGGTACCCTGAGGGCGAGTCCCGGGACTTGCCCCCCTTCGGAAGGAGGACCAACCTGCCCGACTTCCACTCCGTGGGGAACACCCCCTCCCTCAGACAGCCGTTATACAGCTGCCGGAGTTCGGCGACGAGTCCCCCCTCCAGGGCCAAGACCAACGCGCGGCCCGGCACCTCGTCCGGGCCCGGGGCCTTGCGGCCCACCCGCCGCGCCCTGGCCATCGCCTCACCCAGCTCGCCGGCCGACACCTCCCACTCTGCGGACCAGGAGAGAGGCTCCTGTTCCCAATGGGAGCGGCGCAGTTGTCCCCCCTCTCGCGGGAAGAGGGACGCCACCACTCCCTCGAGCAGGTGGGGGTCCATCGACTCCGTCACCGGAGGCGCCCACGCGCGCAGCTTGTTCATGACAAGCTTGTACGGGCGCCCCCATGGATCGGAGTCCACCATGCCGACGAGCTCCGACCACGCGTCGGCCTTGGCCCGCGCGATAGCCCTGCGGAGAACCCCGAGCGCGGCTCGGTACTCCCCGCCGAGCCTCGCCGTCGCCTCCTCGTCGTCGCGCCTCCTACGCGCTCGGCCGTACCGACGCCGCGCGGCATTGCAGGCACGCCGGAGCTCCGCAATGCCGGCGGACCACCAGTACGCCGCCCTCCTGGGGGCGAACCGGCTGCGGGGCATGGCGGTGTCGCACACCGCCGTCATTACCTCCAGCAGCCGCCTCGCCCCTTGCGCAGGCGCCAGCTCGGACAGGGCCGGCCCCGTCCATGTCGCCGCGGCTACCGCGGCCCCGAACGCGTCCGCGTCCAGCCGCTTCAAGGCCCATCGCGGCCGTCGGTCCCCCCGGCCCGGCCGGGAATCCCGCGCGTGGAGGGTGGGCCACACGTCCATGACGATGGGCGTATGGTCTGACGCAATCTCTATCTCCTCGGCCACCCTCCATCCCGACACCCGGCGCACGGCCGAGGGAGTCCCCCGTGTCAGGTCGACAATCGAGACCCCCTGCGGACGCACGCACGTCGGCGTGGATCCCCGGTTAATCAACCGGAGATCCAGGCCGGCCGCCCAGGTTAACACCTCGCTACCCCTAGTGGTCGTCCTGGGACTCCCCCACGATACCGCGTGGGCATTGAAGTCTCCCAAAACGAGAACCGGGCGGGCGCTGCACCGCGCGATGCAGCTGTTCAGCCCACCCAGGAACCCCCGAAATTGATCGAGGCCACAGCTCGGCGAGATGTAGATCCCGACAACCGCGATGTCCCCCCATTGCACCGCCACGAATCCCTCGCCCCGCTCCAGAAGGGAGACCGACGGGGACCCGGGGCGGCTTCCCGCCACTATTACTACGGAGCCGATCTCGTCCCCCACCCAGAAGGGGTGTTCGGGGATTGCGTACGGCTCCGCCGCAACTGCCAGCCCAGCCCCCCACTCGCGCACGGCTTGGACAAACAGGTCCTGTGCCGCGCGCGAGTGGTTGAGGTTCGCCTGCAGAACCGGAGTAGGATTAGAAGTACCTACTCTAACATGGGCTCTGCAGAGTCCCCTCCCTGGGAGGGCCGGGCCCCCGGCGCCGTCTGCGCCCGCTGCGCGGATGCAGCCCCAGACGCGCCCTTCTCTTTCGTCGCCGCGCGGCCCCTCTTGGGAGCCGGGGCACACGCTTTGGCCCCGAATCTATGGCCCGATGGTCTCCCCAGGTCCGCGCAGAGCGGACACCTGGGGGCGGCCTTGCAGGCCGAAGCCCGGTGCTCCGCCGCCCCGCAGCGGTAGCACATCGCGCCTCTGTCGACCGCGCTCTTGCATGTCGCCCGCGTGTGCCCCGTCTCCAAGCAACGGAAGCATTGGAGGGGCCGCTCCCTCAGCGCCTCGACGCGGGCCGAGGACCAGCCGACCAGCAGCCGGCCTCCCGCCACCACTTTCTTGACGGCCGCGAGGGGGCCCTGGGCCCAACAGGAGCCCAGCGCCTGCTCCGAGGCGGGTCTGCGGATCTCGCCGACCCGGAACTCCGCCGCGGAACACCCCCCCGCCGCCGCCAGCGCCACCGCTACGTCCCCGGACGACACCGAGTCGTCCAGGCCCGCCACGCGCACCTCGCCGCGCTTGACCGCCTGGGAGACCTTAACCCCGGTCCCCCCAAGCGCCTCGGCGATCCTCCCGGAGAGGGCCCGTGCCTTCTCCTGGCACCCCGTGCCCCTGACCTCCAGGAGGATCCCGCCGGTTTTCGACCGCCTGGGAAGCACCCCCGACTCGATCCCGATAGCCTTGAGGTCCACCCTCTCTTTTGCCCTGGCCATCACCTCCGAATAAGTGAGCTTGCAGCTCTCGGGGATGGTGATGGCCACTGCTCCGGTTCTGGGGGTGCGTCCCAGGCCACCGTCCCTCCCGGCGGCGGGCTTCGCCGCGCTCGCGCCGCCCTGCACTCGTGCGCCGCCCGCCGCCCTCGGCTCCCTCGCAGCCTGCAGCCGCGAAGCGGCGGCAGCTGCCTCGGCCGCGACTGCTCTCGCCGCAGCCTTCTCCGCGGCCATCTTCTTCTTGGCCCTCTTCGCCGCCTTGCTCGTCACCTCCATCCACGAGGCCGGGACGACCGGTGGCGGAATGACAACGGGGGGCACCACCCTCACGTTGGACACGACCACCGGTCCAGTCCCCTTGGTGACAGACGTCGCCGGCAGAGAAGCCACCGGCGTCGCCTCGCGCGCCGATTTACCCTCCGCCCGGAGGGCCGGCGCCAACCCGGCCAGAATCGTCCGGAACCGCTCCTCCATCCGGGCCTCTAGCTCCCGGTTCCTGGCCGTTATCAGCGCGCCGACCCGGAGAAGCAGGGCTTCGGAGTCCAAAACTCCCACTCCCTCCCCCGACGACCCCATCGCCTCCGTCCCCCGCGTACGGACCCCCGCTGTCGAGGAGGCGGGGGGCGCTTCCCCTATTGGCGCATGTCCCGCCCGGCGTCCGCTGTCGGTGTTCGCCCGCCGCCCGGCCTCCATTGACCGGAGCCTCGACCGGAGGTCACCCGCCTCCTTCGCGAGGGCCGCGTTCTGCTCGCGGAGACGGGCCACCTCCTGGCTCCCCTGCCACGCCATCCCGGTAAAGCACCGCTGCATCAAGGTGGTGCAGTGGGCCCTGGCGACTGCAGAACAATCCCGCAAGTCTTTAGCCAGGTCCCCCTTGAGGCCCTTTGAGACGGTGGAGACTCTCTCCACCCTCAACATCGCCTCCTCCACCTCCCCTACTAGCTGCGCTGTCGGCATCCTCCCACCCAGCTCGATGAGGTCACCGACCCTCCTCTTCTGACTCCTCTCGGCGCGGCCGCCGAGGGCCAGATCCATGATGGGCGTCCCCGACGAGCCCTCCCCGGGGTCCGTCCCCGACGAGCCCTCCCCGGGGTCCGTCCGCGACACCGACCCGCCGCGGGTGTGCTGCCCCCCCTCTAACCGGGCACGCTTGGGGTCAGAGACCCCAGATGTCGCGCCTCGCTTCTCCGCGCCTCCGCGCGTCACGATCGAGCCGACGGAGCTCGAGATGGAGATGATTGTTTCATCCCCATCCGAGTCCTCGTCCGCGATGACCACGACCGCGTCCTCCCCGGCAGTAACCGCTGCCATCCCCTCCCCGGCAGTGACCGCTGCCGTCTCTTCCCCCACCGTCGCTGCTGCCGTATCGGCAGCCTCCCCCACAACATCGAGATTTTTTTCGTTATTTGTTTTCATTTCTGGTCCCACGAGATTGGCAGGAAAAAACACGTCCGCCCGGGCAGAGCCTCCTTGCCCGGGTAAGGCTAATTTCCGCTGGAGTTCGCCAGGTATCCAGACGTTGGTGCGCTAGTGGCTGATGTACCCCACCAGCCACGCCCTGTAACAAGGGCGTACCCTCTCACCGCGCACCAAGCTTAGGGTTGGGGATTTTTTATAGAGGTTATCATCCTCGCGGCCCGGCCGGTTAAGGCAAGACCACCGTTCCGGTAAAACATGACCACCGGTTTACGGCAAGGGCCCTGCGGCGACCTCCCCGGTCGTTATCGCAGGACCCATTCCGCGGCTTTTCATCCCTCCGTGTGAGCCTTACCGGCAAAGGAGGCCCTGCCAGGATCCGAAGATCCCGCCGGCATCGCCTCACACATCATTAGGACTACTTCCCGCGGAATACCCCTCGCTCCGTTAGCAACACACAACTATGTGTGTTCCCAGGGACCACCACGAGTAGGTGGAGCGTAGAGGATTTTAGGGATATGACCGCCACCACTGTGGCATACCTAGTAGTGGATCCGAGTCACCACTACTAAGCCCATATCCCCTCGGTCCCCATCCTCTATCCTATCCTATCCTCTTTAGTATCCTATCCTCTATCCAATCTTATCCTCTGTCCTATCCTATCCTCTATCCTATACTATCGTCTATGCTATCCTATCCTCTATCCTATCCTATGCTCTTACTAACCCTATCCTCTAATATATCCTATCCTCTATCCTATCCTATCCTCTATCGTATCCTATCCTCTATCCTATCCTGTCCTCTATCATATCCTATCCTCTATCCTATCCTATCCTCTATCCTATCCTATCCTATCCTCTATCCTATCCTTTCCTCTATCCTATCCTATCCTCTATCCTAGCCTCTCATCTATCCTATCCTATCCTCTATCCTATCCTATGCTCTTACTAATCCTATCCTCTATTATATCCTATCCTCTATCCTATCCTATCCTCTATCCTATCCTATCCTCTATCCTATCCTATCCTCTATCCTATCCTATCCTCTATCCTATCCTATCCTGTATCCTATCCTATCCTCCATCCTATCCTATTCTCTATCCAATCCTATCCTCCATCCTATCCTATCCTCTATGCTATCCTATCCTGTATCCTATCCTATGCTCTTAGTAATCCTATGCTCTATCATATCCTATCCTCTATCCTATCCTATCCTCTATCCTATCCTATCCTCTATCCAATCTTATCCTCTGTCCTATCCTATCCTCTATCCTATCCTATCCTCTATGCTATCCTATGCTCTTACTAATCCTATCCTCTATTATATCCTATCCTCTATCCTATCCTATCCTCTATCCTATCCTACCCTCTATCCTATCCTACCCTCTATCCTATCCTATCCTCTTACTTATCCTATCCTCTATCCTATCCTATCCTCTATCCTATCATATCCTCTATCCTATCCTATCCTCTATCCAATCCTATCCTCCATCCTATCCTATCCTCTATGCTATCCTATCCTCTATCCTATCCTATCCTCTATCCTATCCTACCCTCTATCCTATCCTATCCTCTATCCTATCCTCTCCTCTATCCTATCCTATCCTCTCTCCTATCAGATCCTCTATCCTATTCTATCCTCTATCCTATCCTATCCTCTATGCTATCCTATCCTCTATCCTATCCTATGCTCTTACTAATCCTATCCTCTATCCTATCCTATCCTCTATCCTATCCTATCCTCTATCCTATCCTATCCTCTATCCTATCCTATCCTCTATCCTATCCTGTCCTCTATCCTCTATCCTATCCTATCCTCTATCCTATCCTATCCTCTATCGTATCCTATCCTCAATCCTATCCTATCCTCTATCATATCCTATCCTCTATCCTATCCTATCCTCTATCCTATCCTTTCCTCTATCCTATCCTATCCTCTATCCTATCCGATCCTCTATCCTATCCTATCCTCTATCCTATCCTATCCTCTATCCTATCCTATTCTCTATCCTATCCTATCCTCTATCCTATCATATCCTCTACCCTATAATACCATGTATCCTATCCTATTCTCTATCCTATCCTATCCTATCCTCTATCGTATGCTCTATCATATCCTATCAACTATCCTATCCTATCCTCAATCCTATCCTATCCTCTATCATATCCTATCCTCTATCCTATCCTTTCCTCTATCCTATCCTATCCTCTATCCTATCCGATCCTCTATCCTATCCTATCCTCTATCCTATCCTATCCTCTATGGTATCCTATCCTCTATCCTATCCTATGCTCTTACTAATCCTATCCTCTATTATATCCTATCCTCTATCCTATCCTACCCTCTATCCTATCCTATCCTCTATCCTATCCGATCCTCTATCCTATCCTATCCTCCCTCCTATCCGATCCTCTATCCTATCCTATCCTCTATCCTATCCTATCCTCTATGCTATCCTATCCTCTATCCTATCCTATGCTCTTACTAATCCTATCCTCTATTATATCCTATCCTCTATCCTATCCTATCCTCTATCCTATCCTATCCTCTATCCTATCCTATCCTCTATCCTATCCTATCCTCTATCCTATCCTATCCTCTATCCTATCCCATCATCAATCCTATCCTTTCGTCTATCCTATCCTCTATCCTATCCTATCCTCTTACTTATCCTATCCTCTATCCTATCCTACCCTCTATCCTATCCTATCCTCTATCCTATCCGATCCTCTATCCTATCCTATCCTCTCTCCTATCCGATCCTCTATCCTATCCTATCCTCTATCCTATCCTATCCTCTATGCTATCCTATCCTCTATCCTATCCTATGCTCTTACTAATCCTATCCTCTATTATATCCTATCCTCTATCCTATCCTATCCTCTATCCTATCCTATCCTCTATCCTATCCTATCCTCTATCCTATCCTATCCTCTATCCTATCCTATCCTCTATCCTATCCCATCATCAATCCTATCCTTTCGTCTATCCTATCCTCTATCCTATCCTATCCTCTTACTTATCCTATCCTCTATCCTATCCTATCCTCTTACTTATCCTATCCTCTATCCTATCCTATCCTCTATCCTATCCGATCCTCTATCCAATCCTATCCTCTAACCTATCCTGTCCTCTATCCTATCCTATCCTCTATCCTATCCTTTCCTCTATCCTATCCTATGCTCTTACTAATCCTATCCTCTATTATATCCTATCCTCTATCCTATCCTATCCTCTATCCTATCCTATCCTCTATCCTATCCTATCCTCTATCCTATCCTATCCTCTATCCTATCCTATCCTCTATCCTATCCCATCATCAATCCTATCCTTTCGTCTATCCTATCCTCTATCCTATCCTATCCTCTTACTTATCCTATCCTCTATCCTATCCTATCCTCTATCCTATCCGATCCTCTATCCAATCCTATCCTCTATCCTATCCTGTCCACTATCCTATCCTATCCTCTATCCTATCCTATCCTCTATCCTATCCTACCCTCTATCCTATCCTATCCTCTATCCTATCCTCTCCTCTCTCCTATCCTATCCTCTCTCCTATCAGATCCTCTATCCTATCCTATCCTCTATCCTATCCTATGCTCTTACTAATCCTATCCTCTATTATATCCTATCCTCTATCCTATCCTATCCTCTATCCTATCCTATCCTCTATCCTATCCTATCCTCTATCCTATCCTATCCTCTATCCTATCCTATCCTCTATCCTATCCTATCCTCTATCCTATCCCATCATCAATCCTATCCTTTCGTCTATCCTATCCTCTATCCTATCCTATGCTCTTACTAATCCTATGCTCTTACTAATCCTATCCTCTATTATATCCTATCCTCTATCCTATCCTATCCTCTATCCTATCCTCTATCCTATCCTATCCTCTATCCTATCCTATCCTCTATCGTATCCTATCCTCTATCCTATCCTATCCTCTATCCTATCCTATCCTCTATCCAATCCTATCCTCCATCCTATCCTATCATCTATGCTATCCTATCCTCTATCCTATCCTATGCTCTTAGTAATCCTATCCTCTATCCAATCCTATCCTCCATCCTATCCTATCCTCTATCCTATCCTACCCTCTATCCTATCCTATCCTCTATCCTATCCTCTCCTCTATCCTATCCTATGCTCTCTCCTATCAGATCCTCTATCCTATCCTATCCACTATCCTATCCTATCCTCTATGCTATCCTATCCTCTATACTATCCTATGCTCTTACTAATCCTATCCTCTATTATATCCTATCCTCTATCCTATCCTATCCTCTATCCTATCCTATCCTCTATCCTATCCTATCCTCTATCCTATCCTATCCTCTATCCTATCCTGTCCTCTATCCTCTATCCTATCCTATCCTCTATCCTATCCTATCCTTTATCGTATCCTATCCTCAATCCTATCCTATCCTCTATCATATCCTATCCTCTATCCTATCCTATCCTCTATCCTATCCTTTCCTCTATCCTATCCTATCCTCTATCCTATCCGATCCTCTATCCTATCCTATCCTCTATCCTATCCTATCCTCTATCCTATCCTCTATCCTATCCTACCCTCTATCCTATCCTATCCTCTATCCTATCCGATCCTCTATCCTATCCTATCCTCTCTCCTATCCGATCCTCTATCCTATCCTATCCTCTATCCTATCCTATCCTCTATGCTATCCTATCCTCTATCCTATCCTATGCTCTTACTAATCCTATCCTCTATTATATCCTATCCTCTATCCTATCCTATCCTCTACCCTATCCTATCCTCTATCCTATCCTATCCTCTATCCTATCCTATCCTCTATCCTATCCTATCCTCTATCCTATCCCATCATCAATCCTATCCTTTCGTCTATCCTATCCTCTATCCTATCCTATCCTCTTACTTATCCTATCCTCTATCCTATCCTATCCTCTTACTTATCCTATCCTCTATCCTATCCTATCCTCTATCCTATCCGATCCTCTATCCAATCCTATCCTCTATCCTATCCTGTCCTCTATCCTATCCTATCCTCTATCCTATCCTTTCCTCTATCCTATCCTATGCTCTTACTAATCCTATCCTCTATTATATCCTATCCTCTATCCTATCCTATCCTCTATCCTATCCTACCCTCTATCCTATCCTATCCTCTTACTTATCCTATCCTCTATCCTATCCTATCCTCTATCCTATCCTATCCTCTATCCTATCCTATCCTCTATCCTATCCTATCCTCTATCCTATCCTATCCTCTATCCTATCCTATCCTCTATCCTATCCTATCCTCTATGGTATCCTATCCTCTATCCTATCCTATGCTCTTACTAATCCTATCCTCTATTATATCCTATCCTCTACCCTATCCTACCCTCTATCCTATCCTATCCTCTATCCTATCCTATCCCCTATCCTATCCTATCCTCTGTCCAATCCTATCCTCCATCCTATCCTATCCTCTATGCTATCCTATCCTCTATCCTATCCTATCCTCTATCCTATCCTACCCTCTATCCTATCCTATCCTCTATCCTATCCTCTCCTCTATCCTATCCTATCCTCTCTCCTATCAGATCCTCTATCCTATCCTATCCTCTATCCTATCCTATCCTATCCTCTATCCTATCCTTTCCTCTATCCTATCCTATCCTCTATCCTATCCGATCCTCTATCCTATCCTATCCTCTATCCTATCCTATCCTCTATGGTATCCTATCCTCTATCCTATCCTATGCTCTTACTAATCCTATCCTCTATTATATCCTATCCTCTACCCTATCCTACCCTCTATCCTATCCTATCCTCTATCCTATCCGATCCTCTATCCTATCCTATCCTCTCTCCTATCCGATCCTCTATCCTATCCTATCCTCTATCCTATCCTATCCTCTATGCTATCCTATCCTCTATCCTATCCTATGCTCTTACTAATCCTATCCTCTATTATATCCTATCCTCTATCCTATCCTATCCTCTATCCTATCCTATCCTCTATCCTATCCTATCCTCTATCCTATCCTATCCTCTATCCTATCCTATCCTCTATCCTATCCTATCCTCTATCCTATCCTATCCTCTATCCTATCCTATCCTCTATCCTATCCCATCATCAATCCTATCCTTTCGTCTATCCTATCCTCTATCCTATCCTATCCTCTTACTTATCCTATCCTCTATCCTATCCTATCCTCTTACTTATCCTATCCTCTATCCTATCCTATCCTCTATCCTATCCGATCCTCTATCCAATCCTATCCTCTATCCTATCCTGTCCTCTATCCTATCCTATCCTCTATCCTATCCTTTCCTCTATCCTATCCTATGCTCTTACTAATCCTATCCTCTATTATATCCTATCCTCTATCCTATCCTATCCTCTATCCTATCCTACCCTCTATCCTATCCTATCCTCTTACTTATCCTATCCTCTATCCTATCCTATCCTCTATCCTATCCTATCCTCTATCCTATCCTATCCTCTATCCTATCCTATCCCCTATCCTATCCTATCCTCTGTCCAATCCTATCCTCCATCCTATCCTATCCTCTATGCTATCCTATCCTCTATCCTATCCTATCCTCTATCCTATCCTACCCTCTATCCTATCCTATCCTCTATCCTATCATCTCCTCTATCCTATCCTATCCTCTCTCCTATCAGATCCTCTATCCTATCCTATCCTCTATCCTATCCTCTGCTCTTACTAATCCTATCCTCTATTATATCCTATCCTCTATCCTATCCTATCCCCTATCCTATCCTATCCTCTATCCTATCCTATCCTCTATCCTATCCTATCCTCTATCCTATCCTATCCTCTATCCTATCCCATCATCAATCCTATCCTTTCGTCTATCCTATCCTCTATCCTATCCTATCCTCTTACTTATCCTATCCTCTATCCTATCCTATCCTCTATCCTATCCGATCCTCTATCCAATCCTATCCTCTATCCTATCCTGTCCTCTATCCTATCCTATCCTCTAACCTATCCTGTCCTCTATCCTATCCTATTCTCTATCCTATCCTTTCCTCTATCCTATCCTATGCTCTTACTAATCCTATCCTCTATTATGTCCTATCCTCTATCCTATCCTATCCTCTATCCTATCCTACCCTCTATCCTATCCTATCCTCTATCCTATCCTATCCTCTATCCTATCCTATCCTCTATCCTATCCTATCCTCTATCCTATCCTATCCTCTATCCTATCCCATCATCAATCCTATCCTTTCGTCTATCCTATCCTCTATCCTATCCTATCCTCTTACTTATCCTATCCTCTATCCTATCCTATCGTCTATCCTATCCGATCCTCTATCCAATCCTATCCTCTATCCTATCCTGTCCTCTATCCTATCCTATCCTCTATCCTATCCTTTCCTCTATCCTATCCTATCCTCTATCATATCCTATCCTCTATCCTATCCTATCCTCTATCCTATTATATCCTATCCTCTATCCTATCCTATGCTCTTACTAATCCTATCCTCTATTATATCCTATCCTCTATCCTATCCTATCCTCTATCCTATCCTCTATCCTATCCTATCCTCTATCCTATCCTATCCTCTATCGTATCCTATCCTCTATCCTATCCTATCCTCTATCCTATCCTATCCTCTATCCTATCCTATCCTCTATCCAATCCTATCCTCGATCCTATCCTATCATCTATGCTATCCTATCCTCTATCCTATCCTATGCTCTTAGTAATCCTATCCTCTATCCAATCCTATCCTCCATCCTATCCTATCCTCTATCCTATCCTACCCTCTATCCTATCCTATCCTCTATCCTATCCTCTCCTCTATCCTATCCTATGCTCTCTCCTATCAGATCCTCTATCCTATCCTATCCTCTATCCTATCCTATCCTCTATGCTATCCTATCCTCTATCCTATCCTATGCTCTTACTAATCCTATCCTCTATTATATCCTATCCTCTATTATATCCTATCCTCTATCCTATCCTATCCTCTATCCTATCCTATCCTCTATCCTATCCTATCCTCTATCCTATCCTGTCCTCTATCCTCTATCCTATCCTATCCTCTATCCTATCCTATCCTCTATCGTATCCTATCCTCAATCCTATCCTATCCTCTATCATATCCTATCCTCTATCCTATCCTATCCTCTATCCTATCCTATCCTCTTACTTATCCTATCCTCTATCCTATCCTATCCTCTATCCTATCCTATCCTCTATCCTATCCTATCCTCTATCCTATCCTATCCTCTATCCTATCCTATCCTCTATCCTATCCTATCCTCTATCCTATCCTATCCTCTATGGTATCCTATCCTCTATCCTATCCTATGCTCTTACTAATCCTATCCTCTATTATATCCTATCCTCTACCCTATCCTACCCTCTATCCTATCCTATCCTCTATCCTATCCTATCCCCTATCCTATCCTATCCTCTGTCCAATCCTATCCTCCATCCTATCCTATCCTCTATGCTATCCTATCCTCTATCCTATCCTATCCTCTATCCTATCCTACCCTCTATCCTATCCTATCCTCTATCCTATCCTCTCCTCTATCCTATCCTATCCTCTCTCCTATCAGATCCTCTATCCTATCCTATCCTCTATCCTATCCTATCCTATCCTCTATCCTATCCTTTCCTCTATCCTATCCTATCCTCTATCCTATCCGATCCTCTATCCTATCCTATCCTCTATCCTATCCTATCCTCTATGGTATCCTATCCTCTATCCTATCCTATGCTCTTACTAATCCTATCCTCTATTATATCCTATCCTCTACCCTATCCTACCCTCTATCCTATCCTATCCTCTATCCTATCCGATCCTCTATCCTATCCTATCCTCTCTCCTATCCGATCCTCTATCCTATCCTATCCTCTATCCTATCCTATCCTCTATGCTATCCTATCCTCTATCCTATCCTATGCTCTTACTAATCCTATCCTCTATTATATCCTATCCTCTATCCTATCCTATCCTCTATCCTATCCTATCCTCTATCCTATCCTATCCTCTATCCTATCCTATCCTCTATCCTATCCTATCCTCTATCCTATCCTATCCTCTATCCTATCCTATCCTCTATCCTATCCTATCCTCTATCCTATCCTATCCTCTATCCTATCCCATCATCAATCCTATCCTTTCGTCTATCCTATCCTCTATCCTATCCTATCCTCTTACTTATCCTATCCTCTATCCTATCCTATCCTCTTACTTATCCTATCCTCTATCCTATCCTATCCTCTATCCTATCCGATCCTCTATCCAATCCTATCCTCTATCCTATCCTGTCCTCTATCCTATCCTATCCTCTATCCTATCCTTTCCTCTATCCTATCCTATGCTCTTACTAATCCTATCCTCTATTATATCCTATCCTCTATCCTATCCTATCCTCTATCCTATCCTACCCTCTATCCTATCCTATCCTCTTACTTATCCTATCCTCTATCCTATCCTATCCTCTATCCTATCCTATCCTCTATCCTATCCTATCCTCTATCCTATCCTATCCCCTATCCTATCCTATCCTCTGTCCAATCCTATCCTCCATCCTATCCTATCCTCTATGCTATCCTATCCTCTATCCTATCCTATCCTCTATCCTATCCTACCCTCTATCCTATCCTATCCTCTATCCTATCATCTCCTCTATCGTATCCTATCCTCTCTCCTATCAGATCCTCTATCCTATCCTATCCTCTATCCTATCCTCTGCTCTTACTAATCCTATCCTCTATTATATCCTATCCTCTATCCTATCCTATCCCCTATCCTATCCTATCCTCTATCCTATCCTATCCTCTATCCTATCCTATCCTCTATCCTATCCTATCCTCTATCCTATCCCATCATCAATCCTATCCTTTCGTCTATCCTATCCTCTATCCTATCCTATCCTCTTACTTATCCTATCCTCTATCCTATCCTATCCTCTATCCTATCCGATCCTCTATCCAATCCTATCCTCTATCCTATCCTGTCCTCTATCCTATCCTATCCTCTAACCTATCCTGTCCTCTATCCTATCCTATTCTCTATCCTATCCTTTCCTCTATCCTATCCTATGCTCTTACTAATCCTATCCTCTATTATGTCCTATCCTCTATCCTATCCTATCCTCTATCCTATCCTACCCTCTATCCTATCCTATCCTCTATCCTATCCTATCCTCTATCCTATCCTATCCTCTATCCTATCCTATCCTCTATCCTATCCTATCCTCTATCCTATCCCATCATCAATCCTATCCTTTCGTCTATCCTATCCTCTATCCTATCCTATCCTCTTACTTATCCTATCCTCTATCCTATCCTATCCTCTATCCTATCCGATCCTCTATCCAATCCTATCCTCTATCCTATCCTGTCCTCTATCCTATCCTATCCTCTATCCTATCCTTTCCTCTATCCTATCCTATCCTCTATCATATCCTATCCTCTATCCTATCCTATCCTCTATCCTATTATATACTATCCTCTATCCTATCCTATGCTCTTACTAATCCTATCCTCTATTATATCCTATCCTCTATCCTATCCTATCCTCTATCCTATCCTCTATCCTATCCTATCCTCTATCCTATCCTATCCTCTATCGTATCCTATCCTCTATCCTATCCTATCCTCTATCCTATCCTATCCTCTATCCTTTCCTATCCTCTATCCAATCCTATCCTCTATCCTATCCTATCCTCTATGCTATCCTATCCTCTATCCTATCCTATGCTCTTACTAATCCTATCCTCTATTATATCCTATCCTCTATTATATCCTATCCTCTATCCTATCCTATCCTCTATCCTATCCTATCCTCTATCCTATCCTATCCTCTATCCTATCCTGTCCTCTATCCTCTATCCTATCCTATCCTCTATCCTATCCGATCCTCTATCCTTTCCTATCCTCTATCCTATCCTATCCTCTATCCTATCCTCTATCCTATCCTATTCTCTATCCTATCCTATCCTATATCCTATCATATCCTCTACCCTATAATACCATGTATCCTATCCTATTCTCTATCCTATCCTATCCTATCCTCTATCGTATGCTCTATCATATCCTATCAACTATCCTATCCTATCCTCCATCCTATCCTATCATCTATGCTATCCTATCCTCTATCCTATCCTATGCTCTTAGTAATCCTATCCTCTATCATATCCTATCCTCTATCCTATCCTATCCTCTATCCTATCCTATCCTCTATCCAATCTTATCCTCTGTCCTATCCTATCCTCTATCCTATCCTATCCTCTATGCTATCCTATCCTCTATCCCATCCTATGCTCTTACTAATACTATGCTCTTACTAATCCTATCCTCTATTATATCCTATCCTCTATCATATCCTATCCTCTATCCTATCCTATCCTCTATCCTATCCTTTCCTCTATTCTATCTTATCCTCTATCCTAGCCTCTCATCTATCCTATCCTATCCTCTATCCTATCCTATGCTCTTACTAATCCTATCCTCTATTATATCCTATCCTCTATCCTATCCTATCCTCTATCCTATCCTATCCTCTATCCTATCCTATCCTCTATCCTATCCTATCCTCTATCCTATCCTATCCTCTATCCTATCCTATCCTCTATCCTATCCTATCCTCTATCCAATCCTATCCTCTATCCTATCCTATCCTCTATCCTATCCCATCATCAATCCTATCCTTTCGTCTATCCTATCCTCTATCCTATCCTATCCTCTTTCTTATCCTATCCTTTATCCTATCCTATCCTCTATCCTATCCGTTCCTCTATCCTATCCTATCCTCTATCCTATCCTATCCTCTATCCTATCCTATCCTCTATCCTATCCTATCCTCTATCCTATCCCATCATCAATCCTATCCTTTCGTATATCCTATCCTCTATCCTATCCTATCCTCTTACTTATCCTATCCTCTATCCTATCCTATCCTCTATCCTATCCGATCCTCTATCCAATCCTATCCTCTATCCTATCCTATCCTCTATCCTATCCTATCCTCTTTCTTATCCTATCCTCTATCCTATCCTATCCTCTATCCTATCCTTTCCTCTATCCTATCCTATCCTCTATCCTATCCTATCCTCTATCCTATCCTATCCTCTATCCTATCCTATCCTCTATCCTATCCCATCATCAATCCTATCCTTTCGTCTATCCTATCCTCTATCCTATCCTATCCTCTTACTTATCCTATCCTCTATCCTATCCTATCCTCTATCCTATCCTATCCTCTATCCTATCCTATCCTCTATCCTATCCTATCCTCTATCCAATCCTATCCTCTATCCTATCCTATCCTCTATCCTATCCCATCATCAATCCTATCCTTTCGTCTATCCTATCCTCTATCCTATCCTATCCTCTATCCTATCCTATCCTCTATCCTATCCTATCCTCTATCCTATCCTATCCTCTATCCTATCCTATCCTCTATCCTATCCTATCCTCTATCCAATCCTATCCTCTATCCTATCCTATCCTCTATCCTATCCCATCATCAATCCCATCCTTTCGTCTATCCTATCCTCTATCCTATCCTATCCTCTCTCTTATCCTATCCTCTATCCTATCCTATCCTCTATCCTATCCTTTCCTCTATCCTATCCTATCCTCTATCCTATCCTATCCTCTATCCTATCCTATCCTCTATCCTATCCTATCCTCTATCCTATCCCATCATCAATCCTATCCTTTCGTCTATCCTATCCTCTATCCTATCCTATCCTCTTACTTATCCTATCCTCTATCCTATCCTATCCTCTATCCTATCCGATCCTCTATCCAATCCTATCCTCTATCCTATCCTATCCTCTATCCTATCCTATCCTCTTTCTTATCCTATCCTCTATCCTATCCTATCCTCTATCCTATCCTTTCCTCTATCCTATCCTATCCTCTATCCTATCCTATCCTCTATCCTATCCTATCCTCTATCCTATCCTATCCTCTATCCTATCCCATCATCAATCCTATCCTTTCGTCTATCCTATCCTCTTACTTATCCTATCCTCTATCCTATCCTATCCTCTATCCTATCCTATCCTCTATCCTATCCTATCCTCTATCCTATCCTATCCTCTATCCTATCCCATCATCAATCCTATCCTTTCGTCTATCCTATCCTCTATCCTATCCTATCCTCTTACTTATCCTATCCTCTATCCTATCCTATCCTCTATCCTATCCTATCCTCTATCCTATCCTTTCCTCTATCCTATCCTATTCTCTATCCTATCCTATCCTCTATCCTATCCTATCCTCTATCCTATCCTATCCTCTATCCTATCCTTTCCTCTATCCTATCCTATCCTCTATCCTATCCTATCCTCTATCCTATTATATCCTATCCTCTATCCTATCCTATGCTCTTACTAATCCTATCCTCTATTATATCCTATCCTCTATCCTATCCTATCCTCTATCCTATCCTCTATCCTATCCTATCCTCTATCCTATCCTATCCTCTATCGTATCCTATCCTCTATCCTATCCTATCCTCTATCCTATCCTATCCTCTATCCTATCCTATCCTCTGTCCTATCCTATCCTCTATCCTATCCTATCCTCTATGCTATCCTATCCTCTATGCTATCCTATCCTCTATCCTATCCTATGCTCTTACTAATCCTATCCTCTATTATATCCTATCCTCTATCCTATCCTATCCTCTATCCTATCCTATCCTCTATCCTATCATATCCTCTATCCTATCCTATCCTCTATCCTATCCTATCCTCTATCCTATCCTATCCTCTATCCTATCCTATCCTCTATCCTATCCTATCCTCTATCCTATCCTATCCTATCCTCTATCCTATCCTATCCTCTATCCTATCCTATCCTCTATCCTATTATATCCTATCCTCTATCCTATCCTATGCTCTTACTAATCCTATCCTCTATTATATCCTATCCTCTATCCTATCCTATCCTCTATCCTATCATCTATCCTATCCTATCCTCTATCCTATCCTATCCTCTATCGTATCCTATCCTCTATCCTATCCTATCCTCTATCCTATCCTATCCTCTATCCTATCCTATCCTCTATCCTATCCTATCCTCTATCCAATCCTATCCTCTATCCTATCCTATCCTCTATCCTATCCCATCATCAATCCTATCCTTTCGTCTATCCTATCCTCTATCCTATCCTATCCTCTTACTTATCCTATCCTCTATCCTATCCTATCCTCTATCCTATCCTATCCTCTATCCTATCCTTTCCTCTATCCTATCCTATCCTCTATCCTATCCTATCCTCTATCCTATCCTATCCTCTATCCTATCCTATCCTCTATCCTATCCCATCATCAATCCTATCCTTTCGTCTATCCTATCCTCTATCCTATCCTATCCTCTTACTTATCCTATCCTCTATCCTATCCTATCCTCTATCCTATCCGATCCTCTATCCAATCCTATCCTCTATCCTATCCTATCCTCTATCCTATCCTATCCTCTTTCTTATCCTATCCTCTATCCTATCCTATCCTCTATCCTATCCTTTCCTCTATCCTATCCTATCCTCTATCCTATCCTATCCTCTATCCTATCCTATCCTCTATCCTATCCTATCCTCTATCCTATCCTATCCTCTATCCTATCCCATCATCAATCCTATCCTTTCGTCTATCCTATCCTCTTACTTATCCTATCCTCTATCCTATCCTATCCTCTATCCTATCCTATCCTCTATCCTATCCTATCCTCTATCCTATCCTATCCTCTATCCTATCCCATCATCAATCCTATCCTTTCGTCTATCCTATCCTCTATCCTATCCTATCCTCTTACTTATCCTATCCTCTATCCTATCCTATCCTCTATCCTATCCTATCCTCTATCCTATCCTTTCCTCTATCCTATCCTATCCTCTATCCTATCCTATCCTCTATCCTATCCTATCCTCTATCCTATCCTATCCTCTATCCTATCCTTTCCTCTATCCTATCCTATCCTCTATCATATCCTATCCTCTATCCTATCCTATCCTCTATCCTATTATATCCTATCCTCTATCCTATCCTATGCTCTTACTAATCCTATCCTCTATTATATCCTATCCTCTATCCTATCCTATCCTCTATCCTATCCTCTATCCTATCCTATCCTCTATCCTATCCTATCCTCTATCGTATCCTATCCTCTATCCTATCCTATCCTCTATCCTATCCTATCCTCTATCCTATCCTATCCTCTGTCCTATCCTATCCTCTATCCTATCCTATCCTCTATCCTATCCTATCCTCTATCGTATCCTATCCTCTATCCTATCCTATCCTCTATCCTATCCTATCCTCTATCCTATCCTATCCTCTATCCAATCCTATCCTCCATCCTATCCTATCATCTATGCTATCCTATCCTCTATCCTATCCTATGCTCTTAGTAATCCTATCCTCTATCCAATCCTATCCTCCATCCTATCCTATCCTCTATCCTATCCTACCCTCTATCCTATCCTATCCTCTATCCTATCCTCTCCTCTATCCTATCCTATGCTCTCTCCTATCAGATCCTCTATCCTATCCTATCCTCTATCCTATCCTATCCTCTATGCTATCCTATCCTCTATCCTATCCTATGCTCTTACTAATCCTATCCTCTATTATATCCTATCCTCTATCCTATCCTATCCTCTATCCTATCCTATCCTCTATCCTATCCTATCCTCTATCCTATCCTATCCTCTATCCTATCCTGTCCTCTATCCTCTATCCTATCCTATCCTCTATCCTATCCTATCCTCTATCGTATCCTATCCTCAATCCTATCCTATCCTCTATCATATCCTATCCTCTATCCTATCCTATCCTCTATCCTATCCTTTCCTCTATCCTATCCTATCCTCTATCCTATCCGATCCTCTATCCTATTCTATCCTCTATCCTATCCTATCCTCTATCCTATCCTCTATCCTATCCTATTCTCTATCCTATCCTATCCTATATCCTATCATATCCTCTACCCTATAATACCATGTATCCTATCCTATTCTCTATCCTATCCTATCCTATCCTCTATCGTATGCTCTATCATATCCTATCAACTATCCTATCCTATCCTCAATCCTATCCTATCCTCTATCATATCCTATCCTCTATCCTATCCTATCCTCTATCCTATCCTATCCTATCCTCTATCCTATCCTTTCCTCTATCCTATCCTATCCTCTATCCTATCCGATCCTCTATCCTATCCTATCCTCTATCCTATCCTATCCTCTATGCTATCCTATCCTCTATCCTATCCTATGCTCTTACTAATCCTATCCTCTATTATATCCTATCCTCTATCCTATCCTACCCTCTATCCTATCCTATCCTCTATCCTATCCGATCCTCTATCCTATCCTATCCTCTCTCCTATCCGATCCTCTATCCTATCCTATCCTCTATCCTATCCTATCCTCTATGCTATCCTATCCTCTATCCTATCCTATGCTCTTACTAATCCTATCCTCTATTATATCCTATCCTCTATCCTATCCTATCCTCTACCCTATCCTATCCTCTATCCTATCCTATCCTCTATCCTATCCTATCCTCTATCCTATCCTATCCTCTATCCTATCCCATCATCAATCCTATCCTTTCGTCTATCCTATCCTCTATCCTATCCTATCCTCTTACTTATCCTATCCTCTATCCTATCCTATCCTCTTACTTATCCTATCCTCTATCCTATCCTATCCTCTATCCTATCCGATCCTCTATCCAATCCTATCCTCTATCCTATCCTGTCCTCTATCCTATCCTATCCTCTATCCTATCCTTTCCTCTATCCTATCCTATGCTCTTACTAATCCTATCCTCTATTATATCCTATCCTCTATCCTATCCTATCCTCTATCCTATCCTACCCTCTATCCTATCCTATCCTCTTACTTATCCTATCCTCTATCCTATCCTATCCTCTATCCTATCCTATCCTCTATCCTATCCTATCCTCTATCCTATCCTATCCTCTATCCTATCCTATCCTCTATCCTATCCTATCCCCTATCCTATCCTATCCTCTGTCCAATCCTATCCTCCATCCTATCCTATCCTCTATGCTATCCTATCCTCTATCCTATCCTATCCTCTATCCTATCCTACCCTCTATCCTATCCTATCCTCTATCCTATCCTCTCCTCTATCCTATCCTATCCTCTCTCCTATCAGATCCTCTATCCTATCCTATCCTCTATCCTATCCTATCCTATCCTCTATCCTATCCTTTCCTCTATCCTATCCTATCCTCTATCCTATCCGATCCTCTATCCTATCCTATCCTCTATCCTATCCTATCCTCTATGGTATCCTATCCTCTATCCTATCCTATGCTCTTACTAATCCTATCCTCTATTATATCCTATCCTCTACCCTATCCTACCCTCTATCCTATCCTATCCTCTATCCTATCCGATCCTCTATCCTATCCTATCCTCTCTCCTATCCGATCCTCTATCCTATCCTATCCTCTATCCTATCCTATCCTCTATGCTATCCTATCCTCTATCCTATCCTATGCTCTTACTAATCCTATCCTCTATTATATCCTATCCTCTATCCTATCCTATCCTCTATCCTATCCTATCCTCTATCCTATCCTATCCTCTATCCTATCCTATCCTCTATCCTATCCTATCCTCTATCCTATCCTATCCTCTATCCTATCCTATCCTCTATCCTATCCTATCCTCTATCCTATCCCATCATCAATCCTATCCTTTCGTCTATCCTATCCTCTATCCTATCCTATCCTCTTACTTATCCTATCCTCTATCCTATCCTATCCTCTTACTTATCCTATCCTCTATCCTATCCTATCCTCTATCCTATCCGATCCTCTATCCAATCCTATCCTCTATCCTATCCTGTCCTCTATCCTATCCTATCCTCTATCCTATCCTTTCCTCTATCCTATCCTATGCTCTTACTAATCCTATCCTCTATTATATCCTATCCTCTATCCTATCCTATCCTCTATCCTATCCTACCCTCTATCCTATCCTATCCTCTTACTTATCCTATCCTCTATCCTATCCTATCCTCTATCCTATCCTATCCTCTATCCTATCCTATCCTCTATCCTATCCTATCCTCTATCCTATCCTTTCCTCTATCCTATCCTATGCTCTTACTAATCCTATCCTCTATTATATCCTATCCTCTATCCTATCCTTTCCTCTATCCTATCCTATGCTCTTACTAATCCTATCCTCTATTATATCCTATCCTCTATCCTATCCTATCCTCTATCCTATCCTACCCTCTATCCTATCCTATCCTCTTACTTATCCTATCCTCTCTCCTATCAGATCCTCTATCCTATCCTATCCTCTATCCTATCCTATGCTCTTACTAATCCTATCCTCTATTATATCCTATCCTCTATCCTATCCTATCCCCTATCCTATCCTATCCTCTATCCTATCCTATCCTCTATCCTATCCTATCCTCTATCCTATCCTATCCTCTATCCTATCCCATCATCAATCCTATCCTTTCGTCTATCCTATCCTCTATCCTATCCTATCCTCTTACTTATCCTATCCTCTATCCTATCCTATCCTCTATCCTATCCGATCCTCTATCCAATCCTATCCTCTATCCTATCCTGTCCTCTATCCTATCCTATCCTCTATCCTATCCTGTCCTCTATCCTATCCTATTCTCTATCCTATCCTTTCCTCTATCCTATCCTATGCTCTTACTAATCCTATCCTCTATTATGTCCTATCCTCTATCCTATCCTATCCTCTATCCTATCCTACCCTCTATCCTATCCTATCCTCTATCCTATCCTATCCTCTATCCTATCCTATCCTCTATCCTATCCTATCCTCTATCCTATCCCATCATCAATCCTATCCTTTCGTCTATCCTATCCTCTATCCTATCCTATCCTCTTACTTATCCTATCCTCTATCCTATCCTATCCTCTATCCTATCCTATCCTCTATCCTATCCGATCCTCTATCCAATCCTATCCTCTATCCTATCCTGTCCTCTATCCTATCCTATCCTCTATCCTATCCTTTCCTCTATCCTATCCTATCCTCTATCATATCCTATCCTCTATCCTATCCTATCCTCTATCCTATTATATCCTATCCTCTATCCTATCCTATGCTCTTACTAATCCTATCCTCTATTATATCCTATCCTCTATCCTATCCTATCCTCTATCCTATCCTCTATCCTATCCTATCCTCTATCCTATCCTATCCTCTATCGTATCCTATCCTCTATCCTATCCTATCCTCTATCCTATCCTATCCTCTATCCTATCCTATCCTCTATCCAATCCTATCCTCGATCCTATCCTATCATCTATGCTATCCTATCCTCTATCCTATCCTATGCTCTTAGTAATCCTATCCTCTATCCAATCCTATCCTCCATCCTATCCTATCCTCTATCCTATCCTACCCTCTATCCTATCCTATCCTCTATCCTATCCTCTCCTCTATCCTATCTTATGCTCTCTCCTATCAGATCCTCTATCCTATCCTATCCTCTATCCTATCCTATCCTCTATGCTATCCTATCCTCTATCCTATCCTATGCTCTTACTAATCCTATCCTCTATTATATCCTATCCTCTATCCTATCCTATCCTCTATCCTATCCTATCCTCTATCCTATCCTATCCTCTATCCTATCCTATCCTCTATCCTATCCTGTCCTCTATCCTCTATCCTATCCTATCCTCTATCCTATCCTATCCTCTATCGTATCCTATCCTCAATCCTATCCTATCCTCTATCATATCCTATCCTCTATCCTATCCTATCCTCTATCCTATCCTTTCCTCTATCCTATCCTATCCTCTATCCTATCCGATCCTCTATCCTTTCCTATCCTCTATCCTATCCTATCCTCTATCCTATCCTCTATCCTATCCTATTCTCTATCCTATCCTATCCTATATCCTATCATATCCTCTACCCTATAATACCATGTATCCTATCCTATTCTCTATCCTATCCTATCCTATCCTCTATCGTATGCTCTATCATATCCTATCAACTATCCTATCCTATCCTCCATCCTATCCTATCATCTATGCTATCCTATCCTCTATCCTATCCTATGCTCTTAGTAATCCTATCCTCTATCATATCCTATCCTCTATCCTATCCTATCCTCTATCCTATCCTATCCTCTATCCAATCTTATCCTCTGTCCTATCCTATCCTCTATCCTATCCTATCCTCTATGCTATCCTATCCTCTATCCCATCCTATGCTCTTACTAATACTATGCTCTTACTAATCCTATCCTCTATTATATCCTATCCTCTATCATATCCTATCCTCTATCCTATCCTATCCTCTATCCTATCCTTTCCTCTATTCTATCTTATCCTCTATCCTAGCCTCTCATCTATCCTAGCCTCTCATCTATCCTATCCTATCCTCTATCCTATCCTATGCTCTTACTAATCCTATCCTCTATTATATCCTATCCTCTATCCTATCCTATCCTCTATCCTATCCTATCCTCTATCCTATCCTATCCTCTATCCTATCCTATCCTCTATCCTATCCTATCCTCTATCCTATCCTATCCTCTATCCTATCCTATCCTCTATCCAATCCTATCCTCTATCCTATCCTATCCTCTATCCTATCCCATCATCAATCCTATCCTTTCGTCTATCCTATCCTCTATCCTATCCTATCCTCTTTCTTATCCTATCCTCTATCCTATCCTATCCTCTATCCTATCCGTTCCTCTATCCTATCCTATCCTCTATCCTATCCTATCCTCTATCCTATCCTATCCTCTATCCTATCCTATCCTCTATCCTATCCCATCATCAATCCTATCCTTTCGTATATCCTATCCTCTATCCTATCCTATCCTCTTACTTATCCTATCCTCTATCCTATCCTATCCTCTATCCTATCCGATCCTCTATCCAATCCTATCCTCTATCCTATCCTATCCTCTATCCTATCCTATCCTCTTTCTTATCCTATCCTCTATCCTATCCTATCCTCTATCCTATCCGATCCTCTATCCAATCCTATCCTCTATCCTATCCTGTCCTCTATCCTATCCTATCCTCTATCCTATCCTTTCCTCTATCCTATCCTATGCTCTTACTAATCCTATCCTCTATTATATCCTATCCTCTATCCTATCCTATCCTCTATCCTATCCTACCCTCTATCCTATCCTATCCTCTTACTTATCCTATCCTCTATCCTATCCTATCCTCTATCCTATCCTATCCTCTATCCTATCCTATCCTCTATCCTATCCTATCCCCTATCCTATCCTATCCTCTGTCCAATCCTATCCTCCATCCTATCCTATCCTCTATGCTATCCTATCCTCTATCCTATCCTATCCTCTATCCTATCCTACCCTCTATCCTATCCTATCCTCTATCCTATCATCTCCTCTATCCTATCCTATCCTCTCTCCTATCAGATCCTCTATCCTATCCTATCCTCTATCCTATCCTATGCTCTTACTAATCCTATCCTCTATTATATCCTATCCTCTATCCTATCCTATCCCCTATCCTATCCTATCCTCTATCCTATCCTATCCTCTATCCTATCCTATCCTCTATCCTATCCTATCCTCTATCCTATCCTATCCTCTATCCTATCCCATCATCAATCCTATCCTTTCGTCTATCCTATCCTCTATCCTATCCTATCCTCTTACTTATCCTATCCTCTATCCTATCCTATCCTCTATCCTATCCGATCCTCTATCCAATCCTATCCTCTATCCTATCCTGTCCTCTATCCTATCCTATCCTCTATCCTATCCTGTCCTCTATCCTATCCTATTCTCTATCCTATCCTTTCCTCTATCCTATCCTATGCTCTTACTAATCCTATCCTCTATTATGTCCTATCCTCTATCCTATCCTATCCTCTATCCTATCCTACCCTCTATCCTATCCTATCCTCTATCCTATCCTATCCTCTATCCTATCCTATCCTCTATCCTATCCTATCCTCTATCCTATCCCATCATCAATCCTATCCTTTCGTCTATCCTATCCTCTATCCTATCCTATCCTCTTACTTATCCTATCCTCTATCCTATCCTATCCTCTATCCTATCCTATCCTCTATCCTATCCGATCCTCTATCCAATCCTATCCTCTATCCTATCCTGTCCTCTATCCTATCCTATCCTCTATCCTATCCTTTCCTCTATCCTATCCTATCCTCTATCATATCCTATCCTCTATCCTATCCTATCCTCTATCCTATTATATCCTATCCTCTATCCTATCCTATGCTCTTACTAATCCTATCCTCTATTATATCCTATCCTCTATCCTATCCTATCCTCTATCCTATCCTCTATCCTATCCTATCCTCTATCCTATCCTATCCTCTATCGTATCCTATCCTCTATCCTATCCTATCCTCTATCCTATCCTATCCTCTATCCTATCCTATCCTCTATCCAATCCTATCCTCGATCCTATCCTATCATCTATGCTATCCTATCCTCTATCCTATCCTATGCTCTTAGTAATCCTATCCTCTATCCAATCCTATCCTCCATCCTATCCTATCCTCTATCCTATCCTACCCTCTATCCTATCCTATCCTCTATCCTATCCTCTCCTCTATCCTATCTTATGCTCTCTCCTATCAGATCCTCTATCCTATCCTATCCTCTATCCTATCCTATCCTCTATGCTATCCTATCCTCTATCCTATCCTATGCTCTTACTAATCCTATCCTCTATTATATCCTATCCTCTATCCTATCCTATCCTCTATCCTATCCTATCCTCTATCCTATCCTATCCTCTATCCTATCCTATCCTCTATCCTATCCTGTCCTCTATCCTCTATCCTATCCTATCCTCTATCCTATCCTATCCTCTATCGTATCCTATCCTCAATCCTATCCTATCCTCTATCATATCCTATCCTCTATCCTATCCTATCCTCTATCCTATCCTTTCCTCTATCCTATCCTATCCTCTATCCTATCCGATCCTCTATCCTTTCCTATCCTCTATCCTATCCTATCCTCTATCCTATCCTCTATCCTATCCTATTCTCTATCCTATCCTATCCTATATCCTATCATATCCTCTACCCTATAATACCATGTATCCTATCCTATTCTCTATCCTATCCTATCCTATCCTCTATCGTATGCTCTATCATATCCTATCAACTATCCTATCCTATCCTCCATCCTATCCTATCATCTATGCTATCCTATCCTCTATCCTATCCTATGCTCTTAGTAATCCTATCCTCTATCATATCCTATCCTCTATCCTATCCTATCCTCTATCCTATCCTATCCTCTATCCAATCTTATCCTCTGTCCTATCCTATCCTCTATCCTATCCTATCCTCTATGCTATCCTATCCTCTATCCCATCCTATGCTCTTACTAATACTATGCTCTTACTAATCCTATCCTCTATTATATCCTATCCTCTATCATATCCTATCCTCTATCCTATCCTATCCTCTATCCTATCCTTTCCTCTATTCTATCTTATCCTCTATCCTAGCCTCTCATCTATCCTAGCCTCTCATCTATCCTATCCTATCCTCTATCCTATCCTATGCTCTTACTAATCCTATCCTCTATTATATCCTATCCTCTATCCTATCCTATCCTCTATCCTATCCTATCCTCTATCCTATCCTATCCTCTATCCTATCCTATCCTCTATCCTATCCTATCCTCTATCCTATCCTATCCTCTATCCAATCCTATCCTCTATCCTATCCTATCCTCTATCCTATCCCATCATCAATCCTATCCTTTCGTCTATCCTATCCTCTATCCTATCCTATCCTCTTTCTTATCCTATCCTCTATCCTATCCTATCCTCTATCCTATCCGTTCCTCTATCCTATCCTATCCTCTATCCTATCCTATCCTCTATCCTATCCTATCCTCTATCCTATCCTATCCTCTATCCTATCCCATCATCAATCCTATCCTTTCGTATATCCTATCCTCTATCCTATCCTATCCTCTTACTTATCCTATCCTCTATCCTATCCTATCCTCTATCCTATCCGATCCTCTATCCAATCCTATCCTCTATCCTATCCTATCCTCTATCCTATCCTATCCTCTTTCTTATCCTATCCTCTATCCTATCCTATCCTCTATCCTATCCTTTCCTCTATCCTATCCTATCCTCTATCCTATCCTATCCTCTATCCTATCCTATCCTCTATCCTATCCTATCCTCTATCCTATCCCATCATCAATCCTATCCTTTCGTCTATCCTATCCTCTATCCTATCCTATCCTCTTACTTATCCTATCCTCTATCCTATCCTATCCTCTATCCTATCCTATCCTCTATCCTATCCTATCCTCTATCCTATCCTATCCTCTATCCAATCCTATCCTCTATCCTATCCTATCCTCTATCCTATCCCATCATCAATCCTATCCTTTCGTCTATCCTATCCTCTATCCTATCCTATCCTCTATCCTATCCTATCCTCTATCCTATCCTATCCTCTATCGTATCCTATCCTCTATCCTATCCTATCCTCTATCCTATCCTATCCTCTTTCTTATCCTATCCTCTATCCTATCCTATCCTCTATCCTATCCCATCATCAATCCCATCCTTTCGTCTATCCTATCCTCTATCCTATCCTATCCTCTCTCTTATCCTATCCTCTATCCTATCCTATCCTCTATCCTATCCTTTCCTCTATCCTATCCTATCCTCTATCCTATCCTATCCTCTATCCTATCCTATCCTCTATCCTATCCTATCCTCTATCCTATCCCATCATCAATCCTATCCTTTCGTCTATCCTATCCTCTATCCTATCCTATCCTCTTACTTATCCTATCCTCTATCCTATCCTATCCTCTATCCTATCCGATCCTCTATCCAATCCTATCCTCTATCCTATCCTATCCTCTATCCTATCCTATCCTCTTTCTTATCCTATCATCTATCCTATCCTATCCTCTATCCTATCCTTTCCTCTATCCTATCCTATCCTCTATCCTATCCTATCCTCTATCCTATCCTATCCTCTATCCTATCCTATCCTCTATCCTATCCCATCATCAATCCTATCCTTTCGTCTATCCTATCCTCTTACTTATCCTATCCTCTATCCTATCCTATCCTCTATCCTATCCTATTCTCTATCCTATCCTATCCTCTATCCTATCCTATCCTCTATCCTATCCCATCATCAATCCTATCCTTTCGTCTATCCTATCCTCTATCCTATCCTATCCTCTTACTTATCCTATCCTCTATCCTATCCTATCCTCTATCCTATCCTATCCTCTATCCTATCCTTTCCTCTATCCTATCCTATCCTCTATCCTATCCTATCCTCTATCCTATCCTATCCTCTATCCTATCCTATCCTCTATCCTATCCTTTCCTCTATCCTATCCTATCCTCTATCATATCCTATCCTCTATCCTATCCTATCCTCTATCCTATTATATCCTATCCTCTATCCTATCCTATGCTCTTACTAATCCTATCCTCTATTATATCCTATCCTCTATCCTATCCTATCCTCTATCCTATCCTCTATCCTATCCTATCCTCTATCCTATCCTATCCTCTGTCCTATCCTATCCTCTATCCTATCCTATCCTCTATGCTATCCTATCCTCTATGCTATCCTATCCTCTATCCTATCCTATGCTCTTACTAATCCTATCCTCTATTATATCCTATCCTCTATCCTATCCTATCCTCTATCCTATCCTATCCTCTATCCTATCATATCCTCTATCCTATCCTATCCTCTATCCTATCCTATCCTCTATCCTATCCTATCCTCTATCCTATCCTATCCTCTATCCTATCCTATCCTCTATCCTATCCTATCCTATCCTCTATCCTATCCTATCCTCTATCCTATCCTATCCTCTATCCTATTATATCCTATCCTCTATCCTATCCTATGCTCTTACTAATCCTATCCTCTATTATATCCTATCCTCTATCCTATCCTATCCTCTATCCTATCCTCTATCCTATCCTATCCTCTATCCTATCCTATCCTCTATCGTATCCTATCCTCTATCCTATCCTATCCTCTATCCTATCCTATCCTCTATCCTATCCTATCCTCTATCCTATCCTATCCTCTATCCAATCCTATCCTCTATCCTATCCTATCCTCTATCCTATCCCATCATCAATCCTATCCTTTCGTCTATCCTATCCTCTATCCTATCCTATCCTCTTACTTATCCTATCCTCTATCCTATCCTATCCTCTATCCTATCCTATCCTCTATCCTATCCTTTCCTCTATCCTATCCTGTCCTCTATCCTATCCTATCCTCTATCCTATCCTATCCTCTATCCTATCCTATCCTCTATCCTATCCCATCATCAATCCTATCCTTTCGTCTATCCTATCCTCTATCCTATCCTATCCTCTTACTTATCCTATCCTCTATCCTATCCTATCCTCTATCCTATCCGATCCTCTATCCAATCCTATCCTCTATCCTATCCTATCCTCTATCCTATCCTATCCTCTTTCTTATCCTATCCTCTATCCTATCCTATCCTCTATCCTATCCTTTCCTCTATCCTATCCTATCCTCTATCCTATCCTATCCTCTATCCTATCCTATCCTCTATCCTATCCTATCCTCTATCCTATCCCATCATCAATCCTATCCTTTCGTCTATCCTATCCTCTTACTTATCCTATCCTCTATCCTATCCTATCCTCTATCCTATCCTATCCTCTATCCTATCCTATCCTCTATCCTATCCTATCCTCTATCCTATCCTATCCTCTATCCTATCCCATCATCAATCCTATCCTTTCGTCTATCCTATCCTCTATCCTATCCTATCCTCTTACTTATCCTATCCTCTATCCTATCCTATCCTCTATCCTATCCTATCCTCTATCCTATCCTTTCCTCTATCCTATCCTATCCTCTATCCTATCCTATCCTCTATCCTATCCTATCCTCTATCCTATCCTATCCTCTATCCTATCCTTTCCTCTATCCTATCCTATCCTCTATCATATCCTATCCTCTATCCTATCCTATCCTCTATCCTATTATATCCTATCCTCTATCCTATCCTATGCTCTTACTAATCCTATCCTCTATTATATCCTATCCTCTATCCTATCCTATCCTCTATCCTATCCTCTATCCTATCCTATCCTCTATCCTATCCTATCCTCTATCGTATCCTATCCTCTATCCTATCCTATCCTCTATCCTATCCTATCCTCTATCCTATCCTATCCTCTGTCCTATCCTATCCTCTATCCTATCCTATCCTCTATGCTATCCTATCCTCTATGCTATCCTATCCTCTATCCTATCCTATGCTCTTACTAATCCTATCCTCTATTATATCCTATCCTCTATCCTATCCTATCCTCTATCCTATCCTATCCTCTATCCTATCATATCCTCTATCCTATCCTATCCTCTATCCTATCCTATCCTCTATCCTATCCTATCCTCTATCCTATCCTATCCTCTATCCTATCCTATCCTCTATCCTATCCTATCCTATCCTCTATCCTATCCTATCCTCTATCCTATCCTATCCTCTATCCTATTATATCCTATCCTCTATCCTATCCTATGCTCTTACTAATCCTATCCTCTATTATATCCTATCCTCTATCCTATCCTATCCTCTATCCTATCCTCTATCCTATCCTATCCTCTATCCTATCCTATCCTCTATCGTATCCTATCCTCTATCCTATCCTATCCTCTATCCTATCCTATCCTCTATCCTATCCTATCCTCTATCCTATCCTATCCTCTATCCAATCCTATCCTCTATCCTATCCTATCCTCTATCCTATCCCATCATCAATCCTATCCTTTCGTCTATCCTATCCTCTATCCTATCCTATCCTCTTTCTTATCCTATCCTCTATCCTATCCTATCCTCTATCCTATCCTTTCCTCTATCCTATCCTATCCTCTATCCTATCCTATCCTCTATCCTATCCTATCCTCTATCCTATCCTATCCTCTATCCTATCCTATCCTCTATCCTATCCCATCATCAATCCTATCCTTTCGTCTATCCTATCCTCTATCCTATCCTATCCTCTTACTTATCCTATCCTCTATCCTATCCTATCCTCTATCCTATCCGATCCTCTATCCAATCCTATCCTCTATCCTATCCTATCCTCTATCCTATCCTATCCTCTTTCTTATCCTATCCTCTATCCTATCCTATCCTCTATCCTATCCTTTCCTCTATCCTATCCTATCCTCTATCCTATCCTATCCTCTATCCTATCCTATCCTCTATCCTATCCTATCCTCTATCCTATCCCATCATCAATCCTATCCTTTCGTCTATCCTATCCTCTATCCTATCCTATCCTCTTACTTATCCTATCCTCTATCCTATCCTATCCTCTATCCTATCCTATCCTCTATCCTATCCTATCCTCTATCCTATCCTATCCTCTATCCAATCCTATCCTCTATCCTATCCTATCCTCTATCCTATCCCATCATCAATCCTATCCTTTCGTCTATCCTATCCTCTATCCTATCCTATCCTCTTTCTTATCCTATCCTCTATCCTATCCTATCCTCTATCCTATCCTTTCCTCTATCCTATCCTATCCTCTATCCTATCCTATCCTCTATCCTATCCTATCCTCTATCCTATCCTATCCTCTATCCTATCCTTTCCTCTATCCTATCCTATCCTCTATCATATCCTATCCTCTATCCTATCCTATCCTCTATCCTATTATATCCTATCCTCTATCCTATCCTATGCTCTTACTAATCCTAACCTCTATTATATCCTATCCTCTATCCTATCCTATCCTCTATCCTATCCTCTATCCTATCCTATCCTCTATCCTATCCTATCCTCTATCGTATCCTATCCTCTATCCTATCCTATCCTCTATCCTATCCTATCCTCTATCCTATCCTATCCTCTATCCTATCCTATCCTCTATCCTATCCTATCCTCTATCCAATCCTATCCTCCATCCTATCCTATCCTCTATGCTATCCTATCCTCTATCCTATCCTATCCTCTATCCTATCCTACCCTCTATCCTATCCTATCCTCTATCCTATCCTATCCTCTATCCTATCCTATCCTCTCTCCTATCAGATCCTCTATCCTATCCTATCCTCTATGCTATCCTATCCTCTATCCTATCCTATGCTCTTACTAATCCTATCCTCTATTATATCCTATCCTCTATCCTATCCTATCCTCTATCCTATCCTATGCTCTTACTAATCCTATCCTCTATTATATCCTATCCTCTATCCTATCCTATCCTCTATCCTATCCTATCCTCTATCCTATCCTATCCTCTATGCTATCCTATCCTCTATCCTATCCTATGCTCTTACTAATCCTATCCTCTATTATATCCTATCCTCTATCCTATCCTATCCTCTATCCTATCCTATCCTCTATCCTATCCTATCCTCTATCCTATCCTATCCTCTATCCTATCCTATCCTCTATCCTATCCTATCCTCTATCCTATCCTATCCTCTATCCTATCCTATCCTCTATCCTATCCTATCCTCTATCCTATCCTATCCTCTATCCTATCCTATCCTATCCTCTATCCTATCCTATCCTCTATCCTATCCTATCCTCTATCCTATCCTATCCTCTATCCTATCCTATCCTCTATCCTATCCTATCCTCTATCCTATCCTATCCTCTATCCTATCCTATCCTCTATCCTATCCTATCCTCTATCCTATCCTATCCTCTATCCTATCCTATCCTCTATCCTATCCTATCCTCTATCCTATCCTATCCTATCCTCTATCCTCTATCCTCTATCCTATCCTATCCTCTATCCTATCCTATCCTCTATCCTAGCCTCTCATCTATCCTATCCTATCCTCTATCCTATCCTATGCTCTTACTAATCCTATCCTCTATTATATCCTATCCTCTATCCTATCCTATCCTCTATCCTATCCTATCCTCTATCCTATCCTATCCTCTATCCTATCCTATCCTCTATCCTATCCTATCCTGTATCCTATCCTATCCTCCATCCTATCCTATTCTCTATCCAATCCTATCCTCCATCCTATCCTATCCTCTATGCTATCCTATCCTGTATCCTATCCTATGCTCTTAGTAATCCTATGCTCTATCATATCCTATCCTCTATCCTATCCTATCCTCTATCCTATCCTATCCTCTATCCTATCCTATCCTCTATCCAATCTTATCCTCTGTCCTATCCTATCCTCTATCCTATCCTATCCTCTATGCTATCCTATCCTCTATCCTATCCTATGCTCTTACTAATCCTATCTTCTATTATATCCTATCCTCTATCCTATCCTATCCTCTATCCTATCCTACCCTCTATCCTATCCTATCCTCTTACTTATCCTATCCTCTATCCTATCCTATCCTCTATCCTATCCTATCCTCTATCCTATCCTATCCTCTATCCTATCCTATCCTCTATCCTATCCTATCCTCTATCCTATCCTATCCTCTATCCTATCCTATCCTCTATCCTATCCTATCCTCTATCCAATCCTATCCTCCATCCTATCCTTTCCTCTATCCTATCCTATCCTCTATCCTATCCGATCCTCTATCCTATCCTATCCTCTATCCTATCCTATCCTCTATGCTATCCTATCCTCTATCCTATCCTATGCTCTTACTAATCCTATCCTCTATTATATCCTATCCTCTATCCTATCCTATCCTCTATCCTATCCTATCCTCTATCCTATCCTATCCTCTATCCTATCCTATCCTCTATCCTATCCTATCCTCTATCCTATCCCATCATCAATCCTATCCTTTCGTCTATCCTATCCTCTATCCTATCCTATCCTCTTACTTATCCTATCCTCTATCCTATCCTATCCTCTATCCTATCCTATCCTCTATCCTATCCTATCCTCTATCCTATCCTATCCTCTATCCTATCCCATCCTCTATCCAATCCTATCCTCTATCCTATCCTGTCCTCTATCCTATCCTATCCTCTATCCTATCCTTTCCTCTATCCTATCCTATCCTCTATCCTATCCTATCCTCTATCCTATCCTATCCTCTATCCTATCCTATGCTCTTACTAATCCTATCCTCTATTATATCCTATCCTCTATCCTATCCTATCCTCTTACTTATCCTATCCTCTATCCTATCCTATCCTCTATCCTATCCTATCCTCTATCCTATCCTTTCCTCTATCCTATCCTATCCTCTATCCTATCCTATCCTCTATCCTATCCTATCCTCTATCCTATCCTATCCTCTATCCTATCCTTTCCTCTATCCTATCCTATCCTCTATCATATCCTATCCTCTATCCTATCCTATCCTCTATCCTATTATATCCTATCCTCTATCCTATCCTATGCTCTTACTAATCCTATCCTCTATTATATCCTATCCTCTATCCTATCCTATCCTCTATCCTATCCTCTATCCTATCCTATCCTCTATCCTATCCTATCCTCTATCGTATCCTATCCTCTATCCTATCCTATCCTCTATCCTATCCTATCCTCTATCCTATCCTCTATCCTATCCTATTCTCTATCCTATCGTATCCTCTATCCTATCATATCCTCTACCCTATAATACCATGTATCCTATCCTATCCTATCCTATCCTGTATCGTATGCTCTATCATATCCTATCAACTATCCTATCCTATCCTCAATCCTATCCCATCATCAATCCTATCCTTTCGTCTATCCTATCCTCTATCCTGTCCTATCCTGTTACTTATCCTATCCTCTATCCTATCCTATCCTCTATCCTATCCGATCCTCTATCCAATCCTATCCTCTATCCTATCCTGTCCTCTATCCTATCCTATCCTCTATCCTATCCTTTCCTCTATCCTATCCTATCCTCTATCATATCCTATCCTCTATCCTATCCTATCCTCTATCGTATCCTATCCTATCCTCTATCCTATCCTTTCCTCTATCCTATCCTATCCTCTATCCTAGCCTCTCATCTATCCTATCCTATCCTCTATCCTATCCTATGCTCTTACTAATCCTATCCTCTATTATATCCTATCCTCTATCCTATCCTATCCTCTATCCTATCCTATCCTCTATCCTATCCTATCCTCTATCCTATCCTATCCTCTATCGTATCCTATCCTCAATCCTATCCTATCCTCTATCATATCCTATCCTCTATCCTATCCTATCCTCTATCCTATCCTATCCTCTATCCTATCCTATCCTCTATCCAATCTTATCCTCTGTCCTATCCTATCCTCTATCCTATCCTATCCTCTATGCTATCCTATCCTCTATCCTATCCTATGCTCTTACTAATCCTATCCTCTATTATATCCTATCCTCTATCCTATCCTATCCTCTATCCTATCCTACCCTCTATCCTATCCTATCCTCTTACTTATCCTATCCTCTATCCTATCCTATCCTCTATCCTATCCTATCCTCTATCCTATCCTATCCTCTATCCTATCCTATCCTCTATCCTATCCTATCCTCTATCCTATCCTATCCTCTATCCTATCCTATCCTCTATCCAATCCTATCCTCCATCCTATCCTATCCTCTATGCTATCCTATCCTCTATCCTATCCTATCCTATCCTCTATCCTATCCTACTCTCTATCCTATCCTATCCTCTATCCTATCCTCTCCTCTATCCTATCCTATCCTCTCTCCTATCAGATCCTCTATCCTATCCTATCCTCTATCCTATCCTATCCTCTATGCTATCCTATCCTCTATCCTATCCTATGCTCTTACTAATCCTATCCTCTATTATATCCTATCCTCTATCCTATCCTATCCTCTATCCTATCCTATCCTCTATCCTATCCTATCCTCTATCCTATCCTATCCTCTATCCTATCCTATCCTCTATCGTATCCTATCCTCAATCCTATCCTATCCTCTATCATATCCTATCCTCTATCCTATCCTATCCTCTATCCTATCCTTTCCTCTATCCTATCCTATCCTCTATCCTATCCGATCCTCTATCCTATCCTATCCTCTATCCTATCCTATCCTCTATCCTATCCTCTATCCTATCCTATTCTCTATCCTATCGTATCCTCTATCCTATCATATCCTCTACCCTATAATACCATGTATCCTATCGTATCCTCTATCCTATCATATCCTCTACCCTATAATACCATGTATCCTATCCTATTCTCTATCCTATCCTATCCTATCCTCTATCGTATGCTCTATCATATCCTATCAACTATCCTATCCTATCCTCAATCCTATCCCATCATCAATCCTATCCTTTCGTCTATCCTATCCTCTATCCTGTCCTATCCTGTTACTTATCCTATCCTCTATCCAATCCTATCCTCTATCCTATCCTGTCCTCTATCCTATCCTATCCTCTATCCTATCCTTTCCTCTATCCTATCCTATCCTCTATCATATCCTATCCTGTATCCTATCCTATCCTCTATCCTATCCTATCCTATCCTCTATCCTATCCTTTCCTCTATCCTATCCTATCCTCTATCCTAGCCTCTCATCTATCCTATCCTATCCTCTATCCTATCCTATGCTCTTACTAATCCTATCCTCTATTATATCCTATCCTCTATATTATCCTATCCTCTATCCTATCCTATCCTCTATCCTATCCTATCCTATCCTCTATCCTATCCTATTCTCTATCCTATCCTATCCTATCCTCTATCGTATGCTCTATCATATCCTATCAACTATCCTATCCTATCCTCAATCCTATCCTATCCTCTATCATATCCTATCCTCTATCCTATCCTATCCTCTATCCTATCCTATCCTATCCTATCCTCTATCCTATCCTTTCCTCTATCCTATCCTATCCTCTATCCTATCCGATCCTCTATCCTATCCTATCCTCTATCCTATCCTATCCTCTATGCTATCCTATCCTCTATCCTATCCTATGCTCTTACTAATCCTATCCTCTATTATATCCTATCCTCTATCCTATCCTATCCTCTATCCTATCCTATCCTCTATCCTATCCTATCCTCTATCCTATCCTATCCTCTATCCTATCCCATCATCAATCCTATCCTTTCGTCTATCCTATCCTCTATCCTATCCTATCCTCTTACTTATCCTATCCTCTATCCTATCCTATCCTCTATCCTATCCTATCCTCTATCCTATCCTATCCTCTATCCTATCCCATCCTCTATCCAATCCTATCCTCTATCCTATCCTGTCCTCTATCCTATCCTATCCTCTATCCTATCCTTTCCTCTATCCTATCCTATCCTCTATCCTATCCTATCCTGTATCCTATCCTATCCTCTATCCTATCCTATGCTCTTACTAATCCTATCCTCTATTATATCCTATCCTCTATCCTATCCTATCCTCTATCCTATCCTATCCTCTATCCTATCCTATCCTCTATGCTATCCTATCCTCTATCCTATCCTATGCTCTTACTAATCCTATCCTCTATTATATCCTATCCTCTATCCTATCCTATCCTCTATCCTATCCTATCCTCTATCCTATCCTATCCTCTATCCTATCCTATCCTCTATCCTATCCTATCCTCTATCCTATCCTATCCTCTATCCTATCCTATCCTCTATCCTATCCTATCCTCTATCCTATCCTATCCTCTATCCTATCCTATCCTCTATCCTATCCTATCCTCTATCCTATCCTATCCTCTATCCTATCCTATCCTCTATCCTATCCTATCCTCTATCCAATCCTATCCTCCATCCTATCCTATCCTCTATGCTATCCTATCCTCTATCCTATCCTATCCTATCCTCTATCCTATCCTACCCTCTATCCTATCCTATCCTCTATCCTATCCTCTCCTCTATCCTATCCTATCCTCTCTCCTATCAGATCCTCTATCCTATCCTATCCTCTATCCTATCCTATCCTCTATGCTATCCTATCCTCTATCCTATCCTATGCTCTTACTAATCCTATCCTCTATTATATCCTATCCTCTATCCTATCCTATCCTCTATCCTATCCTATCCTCTATCCTATCCTATCCTCTATCCTATCCTATCCTCTATCCTATCCTATCCTCTATCCTATCCTATCCTCTATCGTATCCTATCCTCAATCCTATCCTATCCTCTATCATATCCTATCCTCTATCCTATCCTATCCTCTATCCTATCCTTTCCTCTATCCTATCCTATCCTCTATCCTATCCGATCCTCTATCCTATCCTATCCTCTATCCTATCCTATCCTCTATCCTATCCTCTATCCTATCCTATTCTCTATCCTATCGTATCCTCTATCCTATCATATCCTCTACCCTATAATACCATGTATCCTATCCTATTCTCTATCCTATCCTATCCTATCCTCTATCGTATGCTCTATCATATCCTATCAACTATCCTATCCTATCCTCATTCCTATCCCATCATCAATCCTATCCTTTCGTCTATCCTATCCTCTATCCTGTCCTATCCTGTTACTTATCCTATCCTCTATCCTATCCTATCCTCTATCCTATCCGATCCTCTATCCAATCCTATCCTCTATCCTATCCTGTCCTCTATCCTATCCTATCCTCTATCCTATCCTTTCCTCTATCCTATCCTATCCTCTATCATATCCTATCCTCTATCCTATCCTATCCTCTATCGTATCCTATCCTATCCTCTATCCTATCCTTTCCTCTATCCTATCCTATCCTCTATCCTAGCCTCTCATCTATCCTATCCTATCCTCTATCCTATCCTATGCTCTTACTAATCCTATCCTCTATTATATCCTATCCTCTATCCTATCCTATCCTCTATCCTATCCTATCCTCTATCCTATCCTATCCTCTATCCTCTATCCTATCCTATCCTCTATCGTATCCTATCCTCAATCCTATCCTATCCTCTATCATATCCTATCCTCTATCCTATCCTATCCTCTATCCTATCCTATCCTCTATCCTATCCTATCCTCTATCCAATCTTATCCTCTGTCCTATCCTATCCTCTATCCTATCCTATCCTCTATGCTATCCTATCCTCTATCCTATCCTATGCTCTTACTAATCCTATCCTCTATTATATCCTATCCTCTATCCTATCCTATCCTCTATCCTATCCTACCCTCTATCCTATCCTATCCTCTTACTTATCCTATCCTCTATCCTATCCTATCCTCTATCCTATCCTATCCTCTATCCTATCCTATCCTCTATCCTATCCTATCCTCTATCCTATCCTATCCTCTATCGTATCCTATCCTCAATCCTATCCTATCCTCTATCATATCCTATCCTCTATCCTATCCTATCCTCTATCCTATCCTTTCCTCTATCCTATCCTATCCTCTATCCTATCCGATCCTCTATCCTATCCTATCCTCTATCCTATCCTATCCTCTATCCTATCCTCTATCCTATCCTATTCTCTATCCTATCGTATCCTCTATCCTATCATATCCTCTACCCTATAATACCATGTATCCTATCCTATTCTCTATCCTATCCTATCCTATCCTCTATCGTATGCTCTATCATATCCTATCAACTATCCTATCCTATCCTCAATCCTATCCCATCATCAATCCTATCCTTTCGTCTATCCTATCCTCTATCCTGTCCTATCCTGTTACTTATCCTATCCTCTATCCTATCCTATCCTCTATCCTATCCGATCCTCTATCCAATCCTATCCTCTATCCTATCCTGTCCTCTATCCTATCCTATCCTCTATCCTATCCTTTCCTCTATCCTATCCTATCCTCTATCATATCCTATCCTCTATCCTATCCTATCCTCTATCCTAGCCTCTCATCTATCCTATCCTATCCTCTATCCTATCCTATGCTCTTACTAATCCTATCCTCTATTATATCCTATCCTCTATCCTATCCTATCCTCTATCCTATCCTATCCTCTATCCTATCCTATCCTCTATCCTATCCTATCCTCTATCGTATCCTATCCTCAATCCTATCCTATCCTCTATCATATCCTATCCTCTATCCTATCCTATCCTCTATCCTATCCTTTCCTCTATCCTATCCTATCCTCTATCCTATCCGATCCTCTATCCTATCCTATCCTCTATCCTATCCTATCCTCTATCCTATCCTCTATCCTATCCTATTCTCTATCCTATCCTATCCTCTATCCTATCATATCCTCTACCCTATAATACCATGTATCCTATCCTATTCTCTATCCTATCCTATCCTATCCTCTATCGTATGCTCTATCATATCCTATCAACTATCCTATCCTATCCTCAATCCTATCCCATCATCAATCCTATCCTTTCGTCTATCCTATCCTCTATCCTGTCCTATCCTGTTACTTATCCTATCCTCTATCCTATCCTATCCTCTATCCTATCCGATCCTCTATCCAATCCTATCCTCTATCCTATCCTGTCCTCTATCCTATCCTATCCTCTATCCTATCCTTTCCTCTATCCTATCCTATCCTCTATCATATCCTATCCTCTATCCTATCCTATCCTCTATCGTATCCTATCCTATCCTCTATCCTATCCTTTCCTCTATCCTATCCTATCCTCTATCCTAGCCTCTCATCTATCCTATCCTATCCTCTATCCTATCCTATGCTCTTACTAATCCTATCCTCTATTATATCCTATCCTCCATCCTATCCTATCCTCTATCCTATCCTATCCTCTATCCTATCCTATCCTATCCTCTATCCTATCCTATTCTCTATCCTATCCTATCCTATCCTCTATCGTATGCTCTATCATATCCTATCAACTATCCTATCCTATCCTCAATCCTATCCTATCCTCTATCATATCCTATCCTCTATCCTATCCTATCCTCTATCCTATCCTATCCTATCCTATCCTCTATCCTATCCTTTCCTCTATCCTATCCTATCCTCTATCCTATCCTATCCTCTATCCTATCCTATCCTCTATCCTATCCTATCCTCTATCGTATCCTATCCTCAATCCTATCCTATCCTCTATCATATCCTATCCTCTATCCTATCCTATCCTCTATCCTATCCTTTCCTCTATCCTATCCTATCCTCTATCCTATCCTATCCTCTATCCTATCCTATCCTCTATCCTATCCTATCCTCTATGCTATCCTATCCTCTATCCTATCCTATGCTCTTACTAATCCTATCCTCTATTATATCCTATCCTCTATCCTATCCTATCCTCTATCCTATCCTATCCTCTATCCTATCCTATCCTCTATCCTATCCTATCCTCTATCCTATCCTATCCTCTATCCTATCCTATCCTCTATCCTATCCTATCCTCTATCCTATCCTATCCTCTATCCTATCCTATCCTCTATCCTATCCTATCCTCTATCCTATCCTATCCTCTATCCTATCCTATCCTCTATCCTATCCTATCCTCTATCCTATCCTATCCTCTATCCAATCCTATCCTCCATCCTATCCTATCCTCTATGCTATCCTATCCTCTATCCTATCCTATCCTATCCTCTATCCTATCCTACCCTCTATCCTATCCTATCCTCTATCCTATCCTCTCCTCTATCCTATCCTATCCTCTCTCCTATCAGATCCTCTATCCTATCCTATCCTCTATCCTATCCTATCCTCTATGCTATCCTATCCTCTATCCTATCCTATGCTCTTACTAATCCTATCCTCTATTATATCCTATCCTCTATCCTATCCTATCCTCTATCCTATCCTATCCTCTATCCTATCCTATCCTCTATCCTATCCTATCCTCTATCCTATCCTATCCTCTATCGTATCCTATCCTCAATCCTATCCTATCCTCTATCATATCCTATCCTCTATCCTATCCTATCCTCTATCCTATCCTTTCCTCTATCCTATCCTATCCTCTATCCTATCCGATCCTCTATCCTATCCTATCCTCTATCCTATCCTATCCTCTATCCTATCCTCTATCCTATCCTATTCTCTATCCTATCGTATCCTCTATCCTATCATATCCTCTACCCTATAATACCATGTATCCTATCCTATTCTCTATCCTATCCTATCCTATCCTCTATCGTATGCTCTATCATATCCTATCAACTATCCTATCCTATCCTCAATCCTATCCCATCATCAATCCTATCCTTTCGTCTATCCTATCCTCTATCCTGTCCTATCCTGTTACTTATCCTATCCTCTATCCTATCCTATCCTCTATCCTATCCGATCCTCTATCCAATCCTATCCTCTATCCTATCCTGTCCTCTATCCTATCCTATCCTCTATCCTATCCTTTCCTCTATCCTATCCTATCCTCTATCATATCCTATCCTCTATCCTATCCTATCCTCTATCGTATCCTATCCTATCCTCTATCCTATCCTTTCCTCTATCCTATCCTATCCTCTATCCTAGCCTCTCATCTATCCTATCCTATCCTCTATCCTATCCTATGCTCTTACTAATCCTATCCTCTATTATATCCTATCCTCTATCCTATCCTATCCTCTATCCTATCCTATCCTCTATCCTATCCTATCCTCTATCCTCTATCCTATCCTATCCTCTATCGTATCCTATCCTCAATCCTATCCTATCCTCTATCATATCCTATCCTCTATCCTATCCTATCCTCTATCCTATCCTATCCTCTATCCTATCCTATCCTCTATCCAATCTTATCCTCTGTCCTATCCTATCCTCTATCCTATCCTATCCTCTATGCTATCCTATCCTCTATCCTATCCTATGCTCTTACTAATCCTATCCTCTATTATATCCTATCCTCTATCCTATCCTATCCTCTATCCTATCCTACCCTCTATCCTATCCTATCCTCTTACTTATCCTATCCTCTATCCTATCCTATCCTCTATCCTATCCTATCCTCTATCCTATCCTATCCTCTATCCTATCCTATCCTCTATCCTATCCTATCCTCTATCGTATCCTATCCTCAATCCTATCCTATCCTCTATCATATCCTATCCTCTATCCTATCCTATCCTCTATCCTATCCTTTCCTCTATCCTATCCTATCCTCTATCCTATCCGATCCTCTATCCTATCCTATCCTCTATCCTATCCTATCCTCTATCCTATCCTCTATCCTATCCTATTCTCTATCCTATCGTATCCTCTATCCTATCATATCCTCTACCCTATAATACCATGTATCCTATCCTATTCTCTATCCTATCCTATCCTATCCTCTATCGTATGCTCTATCATATCCTATCAACTATCCTATCCTATCCTCAATCCTATCCCATCATCAATCCTATCCTCTATCCTGTCCTATCCTGTTACTTATCCTATCCTCTATCCTATCCTATCCTCTATCCTATCCGATCCTCTATCCAATCCTATCCTCTATCCTATCCTGTCCTCTATCCTATCCTATCCTCTATCCTATCCTTTCCTCTATCCTATCCTATCCTCTATCATATCCTATCCTCTATCCTATCCTATCCTCTATCGTATCCTATCCTATCCTCTATCCTATCCTTTCCTCTATCCTATCCTATCCTCTATCCTAGCCTCTCATCTATCCTATCCTATCCTCTATCCTATCCTATGCTCTTACTAATCCTATCCTCTATTATATCCTATCCTCTATCCTATCCTATCCTCTATCCTATCCTATCCTCTATCCTATCCTATCCTCTATCCTATCCTATCCTCTATCGTATCCTATCCTCAATCCTATCCTATCCTCTATCATATCCTATCCTCTATCCTATCCTATCCTCTATCCTATCCTATCCTCTATCCTATCCGATCCTCTATCCAATCCTATCCTCTATCCTATCCTGTCCTCTATCCTATCCTATCCTCTATCCTATCCTTTCCTCTATCCTATCCTATCCTCTATCATATCCTATCCTCTATCCTATCCTATCCTCTATCGTATCCTATCCTATCCTCTATCCTATCCTTTCCTCTATCCTATCCTATCCTCTATCCTAGCCTCTCATCTATCCTATCCTATCCTCTATCCTATCCTATGCTCTTACTAATCCTATCCTCTATTATATCCTATCCTCCATCCTATCCTATCCTCTATCCTATCCTATCCTCTATCCTATCCTATCCTATCCTCTATCCTATCCTATTCTCTATCCTATCCTATCCTATCCTCTATCGTATGCTCTATCATATCCTATCAACTATCCTATCCTATCCTCAATCCTATCCTATCCTCTATCATATCCTATCCTCTATCCTATCCTATCCTCTATCCTATCCTATCCTATCCTATCCTCTATCCTATCCTTTCCTCTATCCTATCCTATCCTCTATCCTATCCTATCCTCTATCCTATCCTATCCTCTATCCTATCCTATCCTCTATCCTATCCTATCCTATCCTCTATCCTATCCTATTCTCTATCCTATCCTATCCTATCCTCTATCGTATGCTCTATCATATCCTATCAACTATCCTATCCTATCCTCAATCCTATCCTATCCTCTATCATATCCTATCCTCTATCCTATCCTATCCTCTATCCTATCCTATCCTATCCTATCCTCTATCCTATCCTTTCCTCTATCCTATCCTATCCTCTATCCTATCCGATCCTCTATCCTATCCTATCCTCTATCCTATCCTATCCTCTATGCAATCCTATCCTCTATCCTATCCTATGCTCTTACTAATCCTATCCTCTATCCTATCCTATCCTCTATCCTATCCTATCCTCTATCCTATCCCATCATCAATCCTATCCTTTCGTCTATCCTATCCTCTATCCTATCCTATCCTCTATGCTATCCTATCCTCTATCCTATCCTATGCTCTTACTAATCCTATCCTCTATTATATCCTATCCTCTATCCTATCCTATCCTCTATCCTATCCTACCCTCTATCCTATCCTATCCTCTTACTTATCCTATCCTCTATCCTATCCTATCCTCTATCCTATCCTATCCTCTATCCTATCCTATCCTCTATCCTATCCTATCCTCTATCCTATCCTATCCTCTATCCTATCCTATCCTCTATCCAATCCTATCCTCCATCCTATCCTATCCTCTATGCTATCCTATCCTCTATCCTATCCTATCCTCTATCCTATCCTACTCTCTATCCTATCCTATCCTCTATCCTATCCTATCCTCTATCCTATCCTATCCTCTATCCTATCCTATCCTCTCTCCTATCCGATCCTCTATCCTATCCTATCCTCTATCCTATCCTATCCTCTATGCTATCCTATCCTCTATCCTATCCTATGCTCTTACTAATCCTATCCTCTATTATATCCTATCCTCTATCCTATCCTATCCTCTATCCTATCCTATCCTCTATCCTATCCTATCCTCTATCCTATCCTATCCTCTATCCTATCCTATCCTCTATCCTATCCTATCCTCTATCCTATCCTATCCTCTATCCTATCCTATCCTCTATCCTATCCTATCCTCTATCCTATCCTATCCTCTATCCTATCCTATCCTATCCTCTATCCTATCCTATCCTCTATCCTATCCTATCCTCTATCCTATCCTATCCTCTATCCTATCCTATCCTCTATCCTATCCTATCCTCTATCCTATCCTATCCTCTATCCTATCCTATCCTCTATCCTATCCTATCCTCTATCCTATCCTATCCTCTATCCTATCCTATCCTCTATCCTAGCCTCTCATCTATCCTATCCTATCCTCTATCCTATCCTATGCTCTTACTAATCCTATCCTCTATCCTATCCTATCCTCTATCCTATCCTATCCTCTATCCTATCCTATCCTCTATCCTATCCTATCCTCTATCCTATCCTATCCTCTATCCTATCCTATCCTGTATCCTATCCTATCCTCCATCCTATCCTATTCTCTATCCAATCCTATCCTCCATCCTATCCTATCCTCTATGCTATCCTATCCTGTATCCTATCCTATGCTCTTAGTAATCCTATGCTCTATCATATCCTATCCTCTATCCTATCCTATCCTCTATCCTATCCTATCCTCTATCCTATCCTATCCTCTCTCCTATCCGATCCTCTATCCTATCCTATCCTCTATCCTATCCTATCCTCTATGCTATCCTATCCTCTATCCTATCCTATGCTCTTACTAATCCTATCCTCTATTATATCCTATCCTCTATCCTATCCTATCCTCTATCCTATCCTATCCTCTATCCTATCCTATCCTCTATCCTATCCTATCCTCTATCCTATCCTATCCTCTATCCTATCCTATCCTCTATCCTATCCTATCCTCTATCCTATCCTATCCTCTATCCTATCCTATCCTATCCTCTATCCTATCCTATCCTATCCTCTATCCTATCCTATCCTCTATCCTATCCTATCCTCTATCCTATCCTATCCTCTATCCTATCCTATCCTCTATCCTATCCTATCCTCTATCCTATCCTATCCTCTATCCTATCCTATCCTCTATCCTATCCTATCCTCTATCCTATCCTATCCTCTATCCTATCCTATCCTCTATCCTATCCTATCCTCTATCCTATCCTATCCTCTATCCTATCCTATCCTCTATCCTATCCTATCCTCTATCCTATCCTATCCTCTATCCTATCCTATCCTCTATCCTATCCTATCCTATCCTCTATCCTATCCTTTCCTCTATCCTATCCTATCCTCTATCCTAGCCTCTCATCTATCCTATCCTATCCTCTATCCTATCCTATGCTCTTACTAATCCTATCCTCTATCCTATCCTATCCTCTATCCTATCCTATCCTCTATCCTATCCTATCCTCTATCCTATCCTATCCTCTATCCTATCCTATCCTCTATCCTATCCTATCCTCTATCCTATCCTATCCTGTATCCTATCCTATCCTCCATCCTATCCTATTCTCTATCCAATCCTATCCTCCATCCTATCCTATCCTCTATGCTATCCTATCCTGTATCCTATCCTATGCTCTTAGTAATCCTATGCTCTATCATATCCTATCCTCTATCCTATCCTATCCTCTATCCTATCCTATCCTCTGTCCTATCCTATCCTCTATCCAATCTTATCCTCTGTCCTATCCTATCCTCTATCCTATCCTATCCTCTATGCTATCCTATCCTCTATCCTATCCTATGCTCTTACTAATCCTATCCTCTATTATATCCTATCCTCTATCCTATCCTATCCCCTATCCTATCCTACCCTCTATCCTATCCTATCCTCTTACTTATCCTATCCTCTATCCTATCCTATCCTCTATCCTATCCTATCCTCTATCCTATCCTCTATCCTATCCTATTCTCTACCCTATCCTATCCTCTATCCTATCATATCCTCTACCCTATAATACCATGTATCCTATCCTATTCTCTATCCTATCCTATCCTATCCTCTATCGTATGCTCTATCATATCCTATCAACTATCCTATCCTATCCTCAATCCTATCCTATCCTCTATCATATCCTATCCTCTATCCTATCCTATCCTCTATCCTATCCTATCCTATCCTCTATCCTATCCTTTCCTCTATCCTATCCTATCCTCTATCCTATCCGATCCTCTATCCTATCCTATCCTCTATCCTATCCTATCCTCTATGCTATCCTATCCTCTATCCTATCCTATGCTCTTACTAATCCTATCCTCTATTATATCCTATCCTCTATCCTATCCTATCCTCTATCCTATCCTATCCTCTATCCTATCCTATCCTCTATCCTATCCTATCCTCTATCCTATCCTATCCTCTATCCTCTATCCTATCCTATCCTCTATCCTATCCTATCCTCTATCCTATCCTATCCTCTATCCCTATCCTATCCTCTATCGTATCCTATCCTCAATCCTATCCTATCCTCTATCATATCCTATCCTCTATCCTATCCTATCCTCTATCCTATCCTATCCTATCCTATCCTCTATCCTATCCTTTCCTCTATCCTATCCTATCCTCTATCCTATCCGATCCTCTATCCTATCCTATCCTCTATCCTATCCTCTATCCTATCCTATTCTCTATCCTATCCTATCCTATCCTCTATCGTATGCTCTATCATATCCTATCAACTATCCTATCCTATCCTCAATCCTTTCCTATCCTCTATCATATCCTATCCTCTATCCTATCCTATCCTCTATCCTATCCTATCCTATCCTATCCTCTATCCTATCCTTTCCTCTATCCTATCCTATCCTCCATCCTATCCTATCCTCTATGCTATCCTATCCTCTATCCTATCCTATCCTCTATCCTATCCTACCCTCTATCCTATCCTATCCTCTATCCTATCCTCTCCTCTATCCTATCCTATCCTCTCTCCTATCAGATCCTCTATCCTATCCTATCCTCTATCCTATCCTATCCTCTATGCTATCCTATCCTCTATCCTATCCTATGCTCTTACTAATCCTATCCTCTATTATATCCTATCCTCTATCGTATCCTATCCTCTATCCTATCCTATCCTCTATCCTATCCTATCCTCTATCCTATCCTGTCCTCTATCCTCTATCCTATCCTATCCTCTATCCTATCCTATCCTCTATCGTATCCTATCCTCAATCCTATCCTATCCTCTATCATATCCTATCCTCTATCCTATCCGATCCTCTATCCTATCCTATCCTCTATCCTATCCTATCCTCTATCCTATCCTCTATCCTATCCTATTCTCTATCCTATCCTCTATCCTATCATATCCTCTACCCTATAATACCATGTATCCTATCCTATTCTCTATCCTATCCTATCCTATCCTCTATCGTATGCTCTATCATATCCTATCAACTATCCTATCCTATCCTCAATCCTATCCCATCATCAATCCTATCCTTTCGTCTATCCTATCCTCTATCCTATCCTATCCTCTTACTTATCCTATCCTCTATCCTATCCTATCCTCTATCCTATCCGATCCTCTATCCAATCCTATCCTCTATCCTATCCTATCCTCTATCCTATCCTATCCTCTATCCTATCCTATCCTCTATCCTATCCTATCCTCTATCCTATCCTATCCTCTATCCTATCCTATCCTCTATCCTATCCTATCCTCTATCCTATCCTATCCTCTATCCTAGCCTCTCATCTATCCTATCCTATCCTCTATCCTATCCTATGCTCTTACTAATCCTATCCTCTATCCTATCCTATCCTCTATCCTATCCTATCCTCTATCCTATCCTATCCTCTATCCTATCCTATACTCTATCCTATCCTATCCTCTATCCTATCCTATCCTCTATCCTATCCTATCCTCTATCCTATCCTATCCTCTATCCAATCCTATCCTCCATCCTATCCTATCCTCTATGCTATCCTATCCTCTATCCTATCCTATCCTCTATCCTATCCTACCCTCTATCCTATCCTATCCTCTATCCTATCCTCTCCTCTATCCTATCCTATCCTCTCTCCTATCAGATCCTCTATCCTATCCTATCCTCTATCCTATCCTATCCTCTATGCTATCCTATCCTCTATCCTATCCTATGCTCTTACTAATCCTATCCTCTATTATATCCTATCCTCTATCCTATCCTATCCTCTATCCTATCCTATCCTCTATCCTATCCTATCCTCTATCCTATCCTGTCCTCTATCCTCTATCCTATCCTATCCTCTATCCTATCCTATCCTCTATCGTATCCTATCCTCAATCCTATCCTATCCTCTATCATATCCTATCCTCTATCCTATCCTATCCTCTATCCTATCCTTTCCTCTATCCTATCCTATCCTCTATCCTATCCGATCCTCTATCCTATCCTATCCTCTATCCTATCCTATCCTCTATCCTATCCTCTATCCTATCCTATTCTCTACCCTATCCTATCCTCTATCCTATCCTATCCTCTATCCTATCCTATCCTCTATCCTATCCTATCCTCTATCCTATCCTATCCTCTATCCTATCCTATCCTCTATCCTATCCTATCCTATCCTCTATCCTATCCTATCCTCTATCCTATCCTATATTCTATCCTATCCTATCCTCTATCCTATCCTATCCTCTATCCTATCCTATCCTCTATCCTATCCTATCCTCTATCCTATCCTATCCTCTATCCTATCCTATCCTATCCTCTATCCTATCCTTTCCTCTATCCTATCCTATCCTCTATCCTAGCCTCTCATCTATCCTATCCTATCCTCTATCCTATCCTATGCTCTTACTAATCCTATCCTCTATCCTATCCTATCCTCTATCCTATCCTATCCTCTATCCTATCCTATCCTCTATCCTATCCTATCCTCTATCCTATCCTATCCTCTATCCTATCCTATCCTCTATCCTATCCTATCCTGTATCCTATCCTATCCTCCATCCTATCCTATTCTCTATCCAATCCTATCCTCCATCCTATCCTATCCTCTATGCTATCCTATCCTGTATCCTATCCTATGCTCTTAGTAATCCTATGCTCTATCATATCCTATCCTCTATCCTATCCTATCCTCTATCCTATCCTATCCTCTATCCTATCCTATCCTGTATCCAATCTTATCCTCTGTCCTATCCTATCCTCTATCCTATCCTATCCTCTATGCTATCCTATCCTCTATCCTATCCTATGCTCTTACTAATCCTATCCTCTATTATATCCTATCCTCTATCCTATCCTATCCCCTATCCTATCCTACCCTCTATCCTATCCTATCCTCTTACTTATCCTATCCTCTATCCTATCCTATCCTCTATCCTATCCTATCCTCTATCCTATCCTATACTCTATCCTATCCTATCCTCTATCCTATCCTATCCTCTATCCTATCCTATCCTCTATCCTATCCTATCCTCTATCCAATCCTATCCTCCATCCTATCCTATCCTCTATGCTATCCTATCCTCTATCCTATCCTATCCTCTATCCTATCCTACCCTCTATCCTATCCTATCCTCTATCCTATCCTCTCCTCTATCCTATCCTATCCTCTCTCCTATCAGATCCTCTATCCTATCCTATCCTCTATCCTATCCTATCCTCTATGCTATCCTATCCTCTATCCTATCCTATGCTCTTACTAATCCTATCCTCTATTATATCCTATCCTCTATCCTATCCTATCCTCTATCCTATCCTATCCTCTATCCTATCCTATCCTCTATCCTATCCTGTCCTCTATCCTCTATCCTATCCTATCCTCTATCCTATCCTATCCTCTATCGTATCCTATCCTCAATCCTATCCTATCCTCTATCATATCCTATCCTCTATCCTATCCTATCCTCTATCCTATCCTTTCCTCTATCCTATCCTATCCTCTATCCTATCCGATCCTCTATCCTATCCTATCCTCTATCCTATCCTATCCTCTATCCTATCCTCTATCCTATCCTATTCTCTACCCTATCCTATCCTCTATCCTATCATATCCTCTACCCTATAATACCATGTATCCTATCCTATTCTCTATCCTATCCTATCCTATCCTCTATCGTATGCTCTATCATATCCTATCAACTATCCTATCCTATCCTCAATCCTATCCTATCCTCTATCATATCCTATCCTCTATCCTATCCTATCCTCTATCCTATCCTATCCTATAATCTATCCTATCCTTTCCTCTATCCTATCCTATCCTCTATCCTATCCGATCCTCTATCCTATCCTATCCTCTATCCTATCCTATCCTCTATGCTATCCTATCCTCTATCCTATCCTATGCTCTTACTAATCATATCCTCTATTATATCCTATCCTCTATCCTATCCTATCCTCTATCCTATCCTATCCTCTCTCCTATCCGATCCTCTATCCTATCCTATCCTCTATCCTATCCTATCCTCTATGCTATCCTAACCTCTATCCTATCCTATGCTCTTACTAATCCTATCCTCTATTATATCCTATCCTCTATCCTATCCTATCCTCTATCCTATCCTATCCTCTATCCTATCCTATCCTCTATCCTATCCTATCCTCTATCCTATCCTATCCTCTATCCTCTATCCTATCCTATCCTCTATCCTATCCTATCCTCTATCCTATCCTCTATCCTCTATCCTATCCTATCCTCTATCCTATCCTATCCTCAATTCTATCCTATCCTCTATCATATCCTATCCTCTATCCTATCCTATCCTCTATCCTATCCTATCCTCTATCCTATCCTATCCTATCCTATCCTCCATCCTATCCTATCCTCTATGCTATCCTATCCTCTATCCTATCCTATCCTCTATCCTATCCTACCCTCTATCCTATCCTATCCTCTATCCTATCCTCTCCTCTATCCTATCCTATCCTCTCTCCTATCAGATCCTCTATCCTATCCTATCCTCTATCCTATCCTATCCTCTATGCTATCCTATCCTCTATCCTATCCTATGCTCTTACTAATCCTATCCTCTATTATATCCTATCCTCTATCGTATCCTATCCTCTATCCTATCCTATCCTCTATCCTATCCTATCCTCTATCCTATCCTGTCCTCTATCCTCTATCCTATCCTATCCTCTATCCTATCCTATCCTCTATCGTATCCTATCCTCAATCCTATCCTATCCTCTATCATATCCTATCCTCTATCCTATCCGATCCTCTATCCTATCCTATCCTCTATCCTATCCTATCCTCTATCCTATCCTCTATCCTATCCTATTCTCTATCCTATCCTATCCTCTATCCTATCATATCCTCTACCCTATAATACCATGTATCCTATCCTATTCTCTATCCTATCCTATCCTATCCTCTATCGTATGCTCTATCATATCCTATCAACTATCCTATCCTATCCTCAATCCTATCCCATCATCAATCCTATCCTTTCGTCTATCCTATCCTCTATCCTATCCTATCCTCTTACTTATCCTATCCTCTATCCTATCCTATCCTCTATCCTATCCGATCCTCTATCCAATCCTATCCTCTATCCTATCCTGTCCTCTATCCTATCCTATCCTCTATCCTATCCTTTCCTCTATCCTATCCTATCCTCTATCATATCCTATCCTCTATCCTATCCTATCCTCTATCCTATCCTATCCTATCCTCTATCCTATCCTTTCCTCTATCCTATCCTATCCTCTATCCTAGCCTCTCATCTATCCTATCCTATCCTCTATCCTATCCTATGCTCTTACTAATCCTATCCTCTATTATATCCTATCCTCTATCCTATCCTATCCTCTATCCTATCCTATCCTCTATCCTATCCTATCCTATCCTCTATCCTATCCTATACTCTATCCTATCCTATGCTATCCTCTATCGTATGCTCTATCATATCCTATCAACTATCCTATCCTATCCTCAATCCTATCCTATCCTCTATCATATCCTATCCTCTATCCTATCCTATCCTCTATTATATCCTATCCTCTATCCTATCCTATCCTCTATCCTATCCTATCCTCTATCCTATCCTATCCTCTATCCTATCCCATCATCAATCCTATCCTTTCGTCTATCCTATCCTCTATCCTATCCTATCCTCTTACTTATCCTATCCTCTATCCTATCCTATCCTCTATCCTATCCTATCCTCTATCCTATCCCATCATCAATCCTATCCTTTCGTCTATCCTATCCTCTATCCTATCCTATCCTCTTACTTATCCTATCCTCTATCCTATCCTATCCTCTATCCTATCCGATCCTCTATCCAATCCTATCCTCTATCCTATCCTGTCCTCTATCCTATCCTATCCTCTATCCTATCCTTTCCTCTATCCTATCCTATCCTCTATCATATCCTATCCTCTATCCTATCCTATCCTCTATCCTATCCTATCCTATCCTCTATCCTATCCTATGCTCTTACTAATCCTATCCTCTATTATATCCTATCATCTATCCTATCCTATCCTCTATTCTATCCTATCCTCTATCCAATCCTATCCTCCATCCTATCCTATCCTCTATGCTATCCTATCCTCTATCCTATCCTATGCTCTTAGTAATCCTATCCTCTACCATATCCTATCCTCTATCCTATCCTATCCTCTATCCTATCCTATCCTCTATCCTATCCTATCCTCTATCCTATCCTATCCTCTATCCTATCCTATCCTCTATCCAATCCTATCCTCTATCCTATCCAATCCTCTATCCTATCCTCTATCCTATCCTATCCTCTATCCTATCCTATTCTCTATCCTATCCTATCCTCTATCCTATCCTATCCTCTATCGTATGCTCTATCCTATCCTATCCTCTATCCTATCCAATCCCCTATCCAATCCTCTATCCTATCCTATCCTCTACCCTATAATACCATGTATCCTATCCTATTCTCTATCCTATCCTATCCTATCCTATCCTCTATCGTATGCTCTATCCTATCCTATCCTCTATGTTATCCTTTCCTCTATAATATCGTAACTTCTATCGTATCCTATCCTCTATCCTATCCTGTCCTCTATTCTATCCTATCTTCTATTTTATCCTATCCTCTATCCCATCCTAATCTCTATCCTATCAATCCCCTATCCTATCCTCTATCCTATCCTATGCTGTATCCTATCCTATCCTCTATCCTATAATATCCTCTATCCCATCCTAATCTATATCCTATCAATCCCCTATCCTATCCTCTATCCTATCCTATCCTCTATCCTATCCAATTCTCTATCCTATCCTATCCTCTATCATATCCTATGATCTATCCTATCCTATCCTCTATCCTATCCTCTCCTCAATCCTATCCTATCCTCTATCCTATCCTCTCCTCAATCCTATCCTATCGTCTATCCTATCCTATCCTCTATCCTATCCTATCTTCTATCCTATCCTATTCTCTATCCTATCCTTACCTATCCACTATCGTATGCTCTATCCTACCCTATCCTCTATCCTATCCAATCCTGTATCCTATCCTCTAACTTATCCTATCCACTATCCTATCCTATCCTCAATCCAATAATATACTCTATCCTATCCTATCCTCTATCGTATCCTATCCTCTATCCTATCCAATCCTCTATCCTATCCTCTATCCTATCCTATCCTCTATCCCATCCTATCCTCTATCCTATCCAATCCCCTATCCTATCCTCTACCCTATCCTATCCTCTACCCTATAATACCATGTATCCTATCCTATTCTCTATCCTATCCTATCCTATCCTCTATCCTATCCTCTATCCTATCCTCTATCCTATCCTATCCTCTATCCTATCCTGTCCTCTATCCTATCCTATCCTCTATCCTATCCTATCCTCTATCCTATAATATCCTCTATCCCATCCTAATCTCTATCCTATCAATCCCCTATCCTATCCTCTATCCTATCCTATCCTCTATCCTATCCAATTCTCTATCCTATCCTATCCTCTATCCTATCCTATCCTCTATCCTATCTTATCCTCTATCCTATCCTGTCCTCTATTCTATCCTATCCTCTATCTTATCCTATCCACTATCCTATCTTATCCTCTATCCTATCCTATCCTCTATCCTATCCTATCCTCTATCCTATCTTATCTTCTATCCTATCCAATCCTCTATCCTATCCTCAATCCTGTCCTATCCTCTATCCTATTGTATCCTCTATGCTATCCTATCCTCTTTCCTATTCTATCCTTTATCCTATCCTATCCTCTATCCTATCCTATCCTCTATCCTATCTTATCCACTATCCTATCCTATCCACTATCCTATCCTATCCTCTATCGTATGCTATCTTCTATCCTGTATAATCCTCTATCCTATCCAATCCTCTATCCTATACTCAATCCTATCCTATCCTCTATCCTATCCTGTCCTCTATTCTATGCTACCCTCTATCATATCCTATCCTCTACCATATCCTATCCTCTATCCTATCCTATCCTCTATCCTATCTTATCCTCTATCCTATCCTATCCTCTATCGTATGCTCTATCCTATCCTATCCTCTATCCTATCCAATCCCCTATCCAATCCTCTATCCTATCCTATCCTCTACCCTATAATACCATGTATCCTATCCTATTCTCTATCCTATCCTATCCTATCCTATCCTCTATCTTATGCTCTATCCTATCCTATCCTCTATGTTATCCTTTCCTCTATAATATCGTAACTTCTATCGTACCCTACCCTCTTTCCTATCCTGTCCTCTATTCTATCCTCTCCTCAATCCTATCCTATCCCCTATCCTATCCTCTACCCTATCCTATCCTCTACCCTATAATACCATGTATCCTATCCTATTCTCTATCCTATCCTATCCTCAATCCTATCCTATCGTCTATCCTATCCTATCCTCTATCCTATCCTATCTTCTATCCTATCCTATTCTCTATCCTATCCTTACCTATCCACTATCGTATGCTCTATCCTATCCAATCCTGTACCCTATCCTCTAACTTATCCTATCCACTATCCTATCCTATCCTCAATCCAATAATATACTCTATCCTATCCTATACTCTATCCTATCCTATCCTCTATCGTATCCTATCCTCTATCCTATCCAATCCTCTATCCTATCCTCTATCCTATCCTATCCTCTATCCTATCCTATCCTCTATCCTATCCAATCCCCTATCCTATCCTCTACCCTATCCTATCCTCTACCCTATAATACCATGTATCCTATCCTATTCTCTATCCTATCCTATCCTATCCTCTATCCTATCCTCTATCCTATCCTATCCTCTATCCTATCCTATACTCTATCCTATCCTATCCTCTATCCTATCCTATCCTCTATCCTATTCTATCCTCTATCCTATCCTATCCTCAATTCAATCCTATACTCTATCGTATCCTATCCTCTATCCTATCCAATCCTGTATTCTATCCTCTACCCTATCCTATCCTCTACCCTATAATACCATGTATCCTATCCTATTCTCTATCCTATCCTATCCTATCCTCTATCCTATCCTCTATCCTATCCTATCCTCTATCCTATCCTGTCCTCTATCCTATCCTATCCTCTATCCTATCCTATCCTCTATCCTATAATATCCTCTATCCCATCCTAATCTCTATCCTATCAATCCCCTATCCTATCCTCTATCCTATCCTATCCTCTATCCTATCCAATTCTCTATCCTATCCTATCCTCTATCCTATCCTATCCTCTATCCTATCTTATCATCTATCCTATCCTGTCCTCTATTCTATCCTATCCTCTATCTTATCCTATCCACTATCCTATCTTATCCTCTATCCTATCCTATCCTCTATCATATCCTATCCTCTATCGTATGCTATCTTCTATCCTGTCCAATCCTCTATCCTATCCAATCCTCTATCCTATACTCAATCCTATCCTATCCTCTATCCTATCCTATCCTCTATGCTATCCTATCCTCTATCCTATTATATCCTCTATCCTGTCTATCCTCAATCCAATCCAATCCTCTATCCTATCCTATCCTCTATCGTATCCTATCCTCTATCCTATCCTATCCTCTATCCTATCCTATCCTCTATCCTATCCTATCCTCTATCCTATCCTATCCTCTATCCTATCCTATCCTCTATCCTATCTTATCCACTATCCTATCCTATCCACTATCCTATCCTATCCTCTATCGTATGCTATCTTCTATCCTGTATAATCCTCTATCCTATCCAATCCTCTATCCTATACTCAATCCTATCCTATCCTCTATCCTATCCAATCCCCTATCCAATCCTCTATCCTATCCAATCCCCTATCCAATCCTCTATCCTATCCTATCCTCTATCATATCCTATCCTTTATCGTGTTCTATCTTCTATCCTATCCAATCCTCTATCCTATCCTCAATCCTGTCCTATCCTCTATCCTATCCTATCCTCTATGCTATCCTATCCTCTTTCCTATTCTATCCTTTATCCTATCCTATCCTCTATCCTATCCTATCCTCTATCCTATCTTATCCACTATCCTATCCTATCCACTATCCTATCCTATCCTCTATCGTATGCTATCTTCTATCCTGTATAATCCTCTATCCTATCCAATCCTCTATCCTATACTCAATCCTATCCTATCCTCTATCCTATCCTGTCCTCTATTCTATGCTACCCTCTACCATATCCTATCCTCTATCCTATCCTATCCTCTATCCTATCCTATCCTCTATCCTATCTTATCCTCTGTCCTATCCTGTCCTCTATTCTATCCTATCCTCTATCTTATCCTATCCACTATCCTATCCTATCCTCTATCCTATACTATCCTCTATCCTATCCTATCCTCTATCCTATCCTATCCTATCCTCTATCCTATCCTATCCTCTATCCTATCCAATCTCATATCCTATCCAATCTCATATCCTATCCTATCCTCTATCATGTCCTATCCTCTATCCTATCCTCTATCATATCCTATCCTCTATCCTATCCTATACTCTATCCTATCCTATCCTCCATCCTATACTATCCTCTATCCTATCCTATCCTCTATCCTGTCCTATCCTCTATCCTATCCTATCCTCTATCCTATCCAATCTCATATCCTATCCAATCTCATATCCTATCCTATCCTCTATCATGTCCTATCCTCTATCGTATCCTATCCTCTACCCTATAATACCATGTATTCTATCCTATTCTCTATCCTATCCTATCCTATCCTCTATCGTATGCTCTATCCTATCCTATCCACTATCCAAACCTATCCTCAATCCTATCCTATCCTCTATCATATCCTATCCTCTATCCTATCCTATACTCTATCCTATCCTATCCTCTATCCTATCTTATCCTCTATCCTATCCTGTCCTCTATTCTATGCTACCCTCTACCATATCCTATCCTCTATCCTATCCTATCCTCTATCCTATCCTATCCTCTATCCTATCTTGTCCTCTATCCTATCCTGTCCTCTATTCTATCCTATCCTCTATCTTATCCTATCCACTATCCTATCCTATCCTCTATCCTATACTATCCTCTATCCTATCCTATCCTCTATCCTATCCTATCCTATCCTCTATCCTATCCTATCCTCTATCCTATCCAATCTCATATCCTATCCAATCTCATATCCTATCCTATCCTCTATCATGTCCTATCCTCTATCCTATCCTCTATCATATCCTATCCTCTATCCTATCCTATACTCTATCCTATCCTATCCTCTATCCTATCTTATACTCTATCCTATCCTGTCCTCTATTCTATGCTACCCTCTATCATATCCTATCCTCTATCCTATCCTATCCTCTATCCTATCTTATCCTCTATCCTATCCTGTCCTCTATTCTATCCTATCCTCTATCTTATCCTATCCACTATCCTATCTTATCCTCTATCCTATCCTATCCTCTATCATATCCTATCCTCTATCGTATGCCCTATCTTATCCTATCCTCTATCCTATCCAATCCCCTATCCAATCCTCTATCCTATCCAATCCTCTATCCTATCCTCTATCATATCCTATCCTCTATCCTATCCTATACTCTATCCTATCCTATCCTCTATCCTATCTCATCCTCTATCCTATCCTGTCCTCTATTCTATCCTATCCTCTATCTTATCCTATCCACTATCCTATCTTATCCTCTATCCTATCCTATCCTCTATCATATCCTATCCTCTATCGTATGCTATCTTCTATCCTGTCCAATCCTCTATCCTATCCAATCCTCTATCCTATACTCAATCCTATCCTATCCTCTATCCTATCCTATCCTCTATGCTATCCTATCCTCTATCCTATTATATCCTCTATCCTGTCTATCCTCAATCCAATCCTATCCTCTATCCTATCCTATCCTCTATCGTATCCTATCCTCTATCCTATCCTATCCTCTATCCTATCCAATCCTCTATCCTATCCTCAATCCTGTCCTATCCTCTATCCTAGCCTATCCTCTATGCTATCTTATCCTCTATCCTATCCTGTCCTCTATTCTATCCTATCCTCTATCTTATCCTATCCACTATCCTATCCTATCCTCAATCCCATCCTATCCTCTATCATACCCTATAATCTATCCTATCCTATCCACTATCCTATCCTATCCTCTATCCTATCCTATCCTCTATCCTATCTTATCCTCTATCCTATCCTGTCCTCTATTCTATCCTATCCTCTATCTTATCCTATCCACTATCCTATCTTATCCTCTATCCTATCCTATCCTCTATCATATCCTATCCTCTATCGTATGCCCTATCTTATCCTATCCTCTATCCTATCCAATCCCCTATCCAATCCTCTATCCTATCCAATCCTCTATCCTATCCTCTATCATATCCTATCCTCTATCCTATCCTATACTCTATCCTATCCTATCCTCTATCCTATCTCATCCTCTATCCTATCCTGTCCTCTATTCTATCCTATCCTCTATCTTATCCTATCCACTATCCTATCTTATCCTCTATCCTATCCTATCCTCTATCATATCCTATCCTCTATCGTATGCTATCTTCTATCCTGTCCAATCCTCTATCCTATCCAATCCTCTATCCTATACTCAATCCTATCCTATCCTCTATCCTATCCTATCCTCTATGCTATCCTATCCTCTATCCTATTATATCCTCTATCCTGTCTATCCTCAATCCAATCCTATCCTCTATCCTATCCTATCCTCTATCGTATCCTATCCTCTATCCTATCCTATCCTCTATCCTATCCAATCCTCTATCCTATCCTCAATCCTGTCCTATCCTCTATCCTAGCCTATCCTCTATGCTATCTTATCCTCTATCCTATCCTGTCCTCTATTCTATTATATCCTCTATCCTGTCTATCCTCAATCCAATCCTATCCTCTATCCTATCCTATCCTCTATCGTATCCTATCCTCTATCCTATCCTATCCTCTATCCTATCCTATCCTCTATCCTATCCTATCCTCTATCGTATGCCCTATCTTATCCTATCCTCTATCCTATCCAATCCCCTATCCAATCCTCTATCCTATCCAATCCTCTATTCTATCCTCTATCATATCCTATCCTCTATCCTATCCTATACTCTATCCTATCCTATTCTCTATCCTATCCTTTCCTCTATAATATCGTCTCTTCTAACCTCTATCCTATCCTATCCTATCCTCTATCGTATCCTCTATCCTATCCTCTCTTCAATCCTATCCTATTCTCTATCCTATTCTATCCTCTATCCTATCCTATCCTCAATCCAATCCTATACTCTATTGTATCCTATCCTCTATCGTATCCTATCCTCTATCCTATCCAATCCTCTATCCTATCCTCTATCCTATCCTATCCTCTATCCTATCCTATTCTCTATCCTATCCTCTCCTGAATCCTATCCTATCCTCTATCCTATCTTATCCTCTATCCTATCCTGTACTCTGTTCTATCCTATCCTCTATCCTATCCTATCCTCTATCCTATCCTCTATCCAATCCTATTCTCTATCCTATCCTTTCCTCTATAATATCGTCTCTTCTATCCTCTATCCTATGCTATCCTATCCTCTATCCTATTCTCTATCCTATCCTCTATCCTATCCTATCCTCTATCCTATCCTATATTCTATCCTATCCTATCCTATCCTCTATCCTATCCTATCATCTATCATATCCTATCCTCTATCCTATCCTATCGTCTATCCTATCCTATCCTCTATCCTATCCTATCCTCTAACCTATCCTATCCTCTATCCTATACTATCATCTATCATATCATATCCTCTATCCTATCCTATCCTCTATCCTGTCCTCTCCTCAATCCTATCCTATTCTCTATCCTATTCTATCCTCTATCCTATAATATTCTCAATCCAATCCTATACTCTATTGTATCCTATCCTCTATCGTATCCTATCCTCTATCCTATCCAATCCTCTATCCTATCCACTATCCTATCCTATCCTCTATCCTATCCTATCCTCAATCCTATCCTATCCTATCCTCCATCCTATCCTATCCTCCATCCTATCCAATCCCCTATCCTATCCTCAATCCTATCCTATCCTCATTCCTATCCTATCCTCAATCCTATCGTATCCTCTATCCTATAGTATCCTCTATCCTTTCCTATCCTCTATCCTATCCTATCCTCAATCCTATCCTATCCTCAATCCTATCCTATCCTCTTCTCTATCCTATCCTATCATCTATCATATCCTATCCTCTATCCTATCCTATCGTCTATCCTATCCTATCCTCTATCCTATCCTATCCTCTATCCTATCCTATCCTCTATCCTATAATATATTCTATCCCATCCTAATCTCTATCCTATCAATCCCCTGTCCTATCCTCTATCCTATCCTATCCTCTATCCTATAATATATTCTATCCCATCCTAATCTCTATCCTATCAATCCCCTGTCCTATCCTCTATCCTATCCTATCCGCTATCCTATCCAATTCTCTATCCTATCCTATCCTCTATCCAATCCTATCCTCTATCCTATCCTATCCTCTATCCTATCCAATTCTCTATCCTATCCTATCCTCTATCCAATCCTATCCTCTATCCTATAATATCCTCTATCCTGTCCTCTATCCTATCATATCCTCTATCCTATCCTATCCTGTATCCTATCCTATCCTTTATTCTATCCAATCCCCTATCCTATCCTCTATCCTATCCTATCCTCTATCCTATCCAGTCCCCTATCCTATCCTCTATCATATCCTATCCTCTTTACTATAATATCATCTACCCTATCCTATCCTACCCTCTATCCTATCCTATCCTCTATCCTATCCAATCCTCTATCCTATCCTATCCTCTATTCTATCCTATCCTCTATCGTATCCTATCCTCTATCCAATACAATCCTATACCGTATCCTCTATCCTATCCTATCCTCTATCCTCTATCCTATCCTACCCTCTATCCTATCATATCCTCTATCCTATCCTATCCTCTATCCTATCCTATCCTCTATTCTATCCTATCCTCTATCGTATCCTATCCTCTAAGCTATCCAATCCTATATCGTATCCTCTATCCTATCCTATCCTCTATCCTATCCTATCCTCTATCCTATCCTATCCTCTACCCTATCCTATCCTCTATCCAATCCTATCCTCTATCCTATCCTATCCTCTATCCCATCCAGTCCCGTATCCTATCCTCTATCATATCCTATCCTCTTTACTATAATATCATCTATCCTATCCTATCCTATCCTCTATCCTATCCTATCCTATCCTCTATCCTATCCTATCCTCTATCCTATCGTATCCTCTATCCTATCCTATCCTCTATCCTATCCTATCCTCTATCCTATCATATCCTCTATCCTATCCTATCCTGTATCCTATCCTATCCTCTATTCTATCCAATCCCCTATCCTATCATATCCTCTATCCTATCCTATCCTCTATCGTATCGTATCCTCTATCCTATCCTATCCTGTATCCTATCCTATCCTCTATCCTATCCAATCCTATATCCTATTCTCTATCCTATCCTATCCTCTATCCTATCCTATCCTATCCTCTATCGTATCCTATCCTCTATCCTATCCAATCCCATATCGTATCCTATATCCTATTCTATCCTCTATCCTATCCAATCCTATATCCTATTCTCTATCCTATCCTATCCTCAATCCAATCCTATACTCTATTGTATCCTATCCTCAATCCTATCCTATCCTCAATCCTAACCTATCCTCTATCCTATCATATCCTCTATCCTATCCTATCCTCTATCCTATCCTATCCTCTATCCTATCCTATCCTCTATCCTATCCTATCCTCTATCCTATCCTATCCTCTATCCTATCCCATCCTCTATCCCATCCTATCCTCTATTCTATCCTATCCTCTATCCTATCCTATCCTCTATCCTATCCTATCCTCTATCCTATCCTATCCTCTATCCTATCCTATTCCCTATCCTATCCTATCAATCCCCTATTCTATCCTCTATCCTACCCTATCCTCTATCCTATCCTCTCCTCTTTATTATCCTATCCTCTATCCTATCCTATCCTCTATTCTATCCTATCCTCTATCCTATCCTATCCTCTATCCTATTCTATCCTCTATCCTATCCTATCCTCTATCCTATCCTGTCCTCTATCCTATCCTATCCTCTATCCTATCCTATCCTCTATCATATCCTATCCTCTATCCTATCCTATCCTCTATCCTATCATATCCTCTATCCTATCCTATCCTCTATCCTATCCTATCCTATCCTCTATCCTATCCTATCCTTTATCCTATCCTATCCTTTATCCTATCCTATCCTTTATCCTATCCTATCCTCTATCCTATCCTATTAATCCCTTATCCTATCCTCTATCCTATCCAATTCTCTATACTCTATCCAATCCTATCCACAATTCTATCCTATCGTCTATCCAATCCTATCCTCAATTCCATCCTATCCTCTATCCTATCCTATCCTATCCTCAATCCTAACCTATTCTCTATCCTATCCTATCCTCTATCCTATCCTATCCTTTATCCTATCCTATCCTCTATCCTATCCTATTAATCCCTTATCCTATCCTCTATCCTATCCTATCCTCTATCTTATCCTATTAATCCCTTATCCTATCCTCTATCCTATCATATCCTCTATCCTATCCTCTATCCTATCCTATCCTCTATCCTATCCTATCCTCTATCCTATCCTATCCTCTATCCTATCCTATCCTATCCTATCCTCTATCCTATCCTCTATCCTATCCTCTATCGTATGCTCTATCCTTTCCTATCCACTATCCTATTATATGATCAATCCTATCCTATCCTCTATCATATCCTATCCTCTATCCTATCCTATCCACTATCCTATCCTATCCTCCATCCTATCCTATCCGCTATCCTATCCTATCCTCTATCCTATCCTATTCTCTATCCTATCAATCCCCTATGCTATCCTCTATCCTACCCTATCCTCTATCCTATCCAATTCTCTATCCTCTATCCAATCCTATCCTCAATTCTATCCTATCGTCTATCCAATCCTATCCTCAATTCCATCCTATCCTCTATCCTATCCTATCCTATCCTCAATCCTAACCTATTCTCTATCCTATCCTATCCTCTATCCTATCATATCCTCTATCCTATCCTCTATCCTATCCTATCCTCTATCCTATCCTATCCTCTATCCTATCCTATCCTCTATCCCATCCTATCCTCTATCCTATCCTATCCTATCCTATCCTCTATCCTATCCTCTATACTATCCTCTATCCTATCCTCTATCGTATGCTCTATCCTTTCCTATCCACTATCCTATTATATCCTCAATCCTATCCTATCCTCTATCATATCCTATCCTCTATCCTATCCTATCCACTATCCTATCATATCCTCTATCCTATCCTATTCTATCCTGTATCGTATGCTCTATCCTATCCTATCCTCTATTCTATCCTATCCTCTATCCTATCCTATCCTCTATCCTATTCAACTCTCTATCCTCTATCCAATCCTATCCTCATTTCTATCCTATCGTCTAACCAATCCTATCCTCAATTCTATTCTATCCTCTATCCTATCCTATCCTATCCTCTATCCTATCCTATCCTCTATCCTATCCGACCCTCTATCCTATCATATCCTCTATCCTATCCTCCATCCTATTATATCCTCTATCCTATCCTGTCCTCTATCCTATCCTATCCTCTATCGTATCCTATCCTCTATGCTATCCTATCCTCTATCCTATCCTATCCTCTATCCTATCCTATCCGCTATCCTATCCTATCCTCTATCCTATCCTATCCTCTATCCTATCCTATCCTCTATTCTATCCTATCCACTATCCTATTCTTCCTCTATCCTATCCTATCCTCTATCCTATCCTATCCTCTATCCTATCCTATCCTATCCTCTATCCTATCCTATCCTCTATCTTATCCTATCCTCTATCCTATCCTACTTCTATCCTATCCTATCCTCTATCCTATCATATCCTCTATCCTATCCTATCCTCTATCCTATCCTATCCTCTATCCTATCCTATCCTCTATCCTATCCTATCCTCTATCCTATCCTATCCTCTATCCTATCCTATCCTCTATCCCATCCTATCCTCTATCCTATCCTATCCTATCCTATCCTCTATCCTATCCTCTATACTATCCTCTATCCTATCCTCTATCGTATGCTCTATCCTTTCCTATCCACTATCCTATTATATCCTCAATCCTATCCTATCCTCTATCATATCCTATCCTCTATCCTATCCTATCCACTATCCTATCATATCCTCTATCCTATCCTATTCTATCCTGTATCGTATGCTCTATCCTATCCTATCCTCTATTCTATCCTATCCTCTATCCTATCCTATCCTCTATCCTATTCAACTCTCTATCCTTTATCCAATCCTATCCTCATTTCTATCCTATCGTCTAACCAATCCTATCCTCTATCCTATCCTATCCTCTATCCTATTCAACTCTCTATACTCTATCCAATCCTATCCTCATTTCTATCCTATCGTCTAACCAATCCTATCCTCAATTCTATTCTATCCTCTATCCTATCCTATCCTATCCTATCCTCTATCCTATCCTATCCTCTATCCTATCCTATCCTTTATCCTATCCTCTATCCTATCCTATCCTCTATCCTATCATATCCTCTATCTTATCCTATTAATCCCTTATCATATCCTCTATCCTATCATATCCTCTATCCTATCCTATCCTCTATCTTATCCTATCCTCTATCCTATCCTATCCTCTATCCTATCCTATCCTCTATCCTATCCTATCCTCTATCCTATCCGACCCTCTATCCTATCATATCCTCTATCCTATCCTCCATCCTATTATATCCTCTATCCTATCCTGTCCTCTATCCTATCCTACTTCTATCCTATCCTATCCTCTATCCTATCATATCCTCTATCCTATCCTATCCTCTATCCTATCCTATCCTCTATCCTATCCTATCCTCTATCCTATCCTATCCTCTATCCTATCCTACCCTCTATCCTATCATATCCTCTATCCTATCCTCCATCCTATTATATCCTCTATCCTATCCTATCCTCTATCCTATCCTATCCTATCTTATCCTATCTTATCCTATCCTATCCTCTATCCTATCTTCTATCATATCCTCTATCCTATCCTCTATCGTATGCTCTATCCTTTCCCATCCACTATCCTATTATATCCTCAATCCTAACCTATCCTCTATCATATCCTATCCTCTATCCTATCCTATCCACTATCCTATCCTATCCTCTATCCTATCCTATCCGCTATCCTATCCTATCCCCTATCCTATCCTATTCTCTATCCTATCAATCCCCTATGCTATCCTCTATCCTACCCTATCCCCTATCCTATCCAATTCTCTATCCTCTATCCAATCCTATCCTCAATTCTATTCTATCCTCTATCCTATCCTATATCCTCATTCCTAACCTATTCTCTATCCTATCCTATCCTCTATCCTATCCTATCCTCTATCCTATCCTATCCTCTATCCTATCCTATCCTCTATCATATCCTATCCTCTATCCTATCCTATCCTCTATCCTATCCTGTCGTCTATCCTATCCTATCCTCTATCCTATCCTATCAATCCCCTATTCTATCCTCTCTCCTACCCTATCCTCTATCCTATCCAATTCTCTATCCTCTATCCAATCCTATCCTCAATTCTATCCTATCGTCTATCCAATCCTATCCTCTTATCGCATCCTATCCTCTATCCAATCCACCATCCTATTGTATTCTCTATCCTATCCTTTCCTCTATAATATCGTATCTTCTATCGTATCCTATCCTCTATCCTATCCTATCCAATCTCATAACCTATCGAATCTCATATCCTATTCTATCCTCTATCATATCCTATCCTCTATCGTATCCAGTCTTCTATCCTATCCTCTATCCTATCCTATCCTCTATCCTATCCTATTCTCTAGCCTATCCTATCCTCTATCCTATCCTATCCTGTATCGTATGCTCTATCCTATCCTATCCTCTATCCTATCCTATCCTCTATCCTATCCTATTCTCTATCCTATCCTATCCTATCCTCTATCCTATCCTATCCTATCCTATCCTATCCTATCCTATCCTCTATCAGATCCTCTATCAGATCCTCTATCCTATCTTCTATCCTATCCTATTCTCTATCCTATCCTATCCTCTATCCTATCCTATCCTCTATGCTATCCTATCCTCTATCCTATCCTATCCTCTATCCTATCCTATCCTCTATCCTATCCTATCCTCTATCCTATCCTATCCTCTATTCTATCCTATCCACTATCCTATTCTTCCTCTATCCTATCCTATCCTCTATCCTATCCTATCCTCTATCCTATCCTATCCTTTATCCTATCCTATCCTATCCTATCCTCTATCCTATCCTATCCTCTATCCTACCCTCTATCCTATCCTCTATCCTATCCTCTATCCTATCCTCTATCGTATGCTCTATCCTTTCCTATCCACTATCCTATTATATCCTCAATCCTATCCTATCCTCTATCATATGCTATCCTCTATCCTATCCTATCCACTATCCTATCCTATCCTCCATCCTATCCTATCCGCTATCCTATCCTATCCTCTATCCTATCCTATTCTCTATCCTATCAATCCCCTATGCTATCCTCTATCCTACCCTATCCTCTATCCTATCCAATTCTCTATCCTCTATCCAATCCTATCCTCAATTCTATCCTATCGTCTATCCAATCCTATCCTCAATTCCATCCTATCCTCTATCCTATCCTATCCTATCCTCAATCCTAACCTATTCTCTATCCTATCCTATCCTCTATCCTATCATATCCTCTATCCTATCCTCTATCCTATCCTATCCTCTATCCTATCCTATCCTCTATCCTATCCTATCCTCTATCCTATCCTATCCTCTATCCTATGATATCCTCTATCCTATCCTATCCTCTATCCTATCCTATCCTATCCTATCCTCTATCCTATCCTCTATCCTATCCTCTATCCTATCCTCTATCGTATGCTCTATCCTTTCCTATCCACTATCCTATTATATCCTCAATCCTATCCTATCCTCTATCCTATCCTCTATCCTATGCTCTATCCTATCCTCTATGCTATCCTACTTCTATCCTATCCTATCCTTTATCCTATCCTATCCTCTATCCTATCCTATCCTCTATCCTATCCTATCCTCAATCCTATCCTATCCTCTATCCTATCATATCCTCTATCTTATCCTATCCTCTATGCTATCCTACTTCTATCCTATCCTATCCTCTATCCTATACAATCTTCTGTCCTATCCTCTATCCTATCCTATCCTCTATCCTATCCTATCCTCAATCCTATCCTATCCTCAATCCTATCATATCCTCTATCCTATCCTATCCTCTATCCTATCCTATCCTCTATCCTATCATATCCTCTATCCTATGCTCTATCCTATCCTCTATGCTATCCTACTTCTATCCTATCCTATCCTATCCTATCCTATGTTATCATATCGTATCCTCTATCCTATCCTCAATCCTATCCTATCCTCTATCCTATCCTATCCTCTAGCCTATCCTATCCTCTATCCTATCCTGTCCTCTATCCTATCCTATCCTCTATCCTATCCAATCTTCTGTCCTATCCTCTATCCTATCCTATCCTCTATCCTATCCTATCCTCAATCCTATCCTATCCTCAATCCTATCATATCCTCTATCCTATCCTATCCTCTATCCTATCCTATCCTCTATCCTATCATATCCTCTATCCTATCCTCTATCCTATCCTATCCTCTATCCTATCCTATCCTCTATCCTATCCTATCCTCTATCCTATGATATCCTCTATCCTATCCTATCCTCTATCCTATCCTATCCTATCCTATCCTCTATCCTATCCTCTATCCTATCCTCTATCCTATCCTCTATCGTATGCTCTATCCTTTCCTATCCACTATCCTATTATATCCTCAATCCTATCCTATCCTCTATCATATCCTATCCTATCCACTATCCTATCATATCCTCTATCCTATCCTATTCTATCCTGTATCGTATGCTCTATCCTATCCTATCCTCTATTCTATCCTATCCTCTATCCTATCCTATCCTCTATCCTATTCAACTCTCTATCCTCTATCCAATCCTATCCTCATTTCTATCCTATCGTCTAACCAATCCTATCCTCAATTCTATTCTATCCTCTATCCTATCCTATCCTATCCTCTATCCTATCCTATCCTCTATCCTATCCTATCCTTTATCCTATCCTCTATCCTATCATATCCTCTATCCTATCCTATCCTCTATCCTATCCTCTATCCTATCCTCTATCCTATCCTCTATCCTATCATATCCTCTATCCTATCCTATCCTCTATCCTATCCTATCCTCTATCCTATCCTATCCTATCCTCTATCCTATCCTATCCTATCCTCTATCCTATCCTATCCTTTATCCTATCCTATCCTTTATCCTATCCTATCCTCTATCCTATCCCATTAATCCCTTATCCTATCCTCTATCCTATCCAATTCTCTATCCTCTATCCTATCCTATCCTCTATCCTATCCTATCCTTTATCCTATCCTCTATCCTATCATATCCTCTATCCTATCCTATCCTCTATCCTATCCTCTATCCTATCCTCTATCGTATGCTCTATCCTTTCCTATCCACTATCCTATTATATCCTCAATCCTATCCTATCCTCTATCCTATCCTCTATCCTATGCTCTATCCTATCCTCTATGCTATCCTACTTCTATCCTATCCTATCCTCTATCCTATCCTATCCTCTATCCTATCCTATCCTCTATCCTATCCTATCCTCAATCCTATCCTATCCTCTATCCTATCATATCCTCTATCTTATCCTATCCTCTATGCTATCCTACTTCTATCCTATCCTATCCTCTATCCTATCCAATCTTCTGTCCTATCCTCTATCCTATCCTATCCTCTATCCTATCCTATCCTCAATCCTATCCTATCCTCAATCCTATCATATCCTCTATCCTATCCTATCCTCTATCCTATCCTATCCTCTATCCTATCATATCCTCTATCCTATGCTCTATCCTATCCTCTATGCTATCCTACTTCTATCCTATCCTATCCTATCCTATCCTATGTTATCATATCGTATCCTCTATCCTATCCTCAATCCTATCCTATCCTCTATCCTATCCTATCCTCTAGCCTATCCTATCCGCTATCCTATCCTATCCTCTATCCTATCCTATCCTCTATCCTATCCAATCTTCTGTCCTATCCTCTATCCTATCCTATCCTCTATCCTATCCTATCCTCAATCCTATCCTATCCTCAATCCTATCATATCCTCTATCCTATCCTATCCTCTATCCTATCCTATCCTCTATCCTATCATATCCTCTATCCTATCCTCTATCCTATCCTATCCTCTATCCTATCCTATCCTCTATCCTATCCTATCCTCTATCCTATGATATCCTCTATCCTATCCTATCCTCTATCCTATCCTATCCTATCCTATCCTCTATCCTATCCTCTATCCTATCCTCTATCCTATCCTCTATCGTATGCTCTATCCTTTCCTATCCACTATCCTATTATATCCTCAATCCTATCCTATCCTCTATCATATCCTATCCTATCCACTATCCTATCATATCCTCTATCCTATCCTATTCTATCCTGTATCGTATGCTCTATCCTATCCTATCCTCTATTCTATCCTATCCTCTATCCTATCCTATCCTCTATCCTATTCAACTCTCTATCCTCTATCCAATCCTATCCTCATTTCTATCCTATCGTCTAACCAATCCTATCCTCAATTCTATTCTATCCTGTATCCTATCCTATCCTATCCTCTATCCTATCCTATCCTCTATCCTATCCTATCCTTTATCCTATCCTCTATCCTATCATATCCTCTATCCTATCCTATCCTCTATCCTATCCTCTATCCTATCCTCTATCCTATCCTATTCTCTAGCCTATCCTATCCTCTATCCTATCCTATCCTGTATCGTATGCTCTATCCTATCCTATCCTCTATCCTATCCTATCCTCTATCCTATCCTATTCTCTATCCTATCCTATCCTATCCTCTATCCTATCCTATCCTATCCTATCCTATCCTATCCTATCCTCTATCAGATCCTCTATCAGATCCTCTATCCTATCTTCTATCCTATCCTATTCTCTATCCTATCCTATCCTCTATCCTATCCTATCCTCTATGCTATCCTATCCTCTATCCTATCCTATCCTCTATCCTATCCTATCCTCTATCCTATCCTATCCTCTATCCTATCCTATCCTCAATCCTATCCTATCCTCAATCCTATCATATCCTCTATCCTATTCTATCCTCTATCCTATCCTATCCTCTATCCTATCCAAACCTCTATCCTATACTTTATCCTATCCTATCCTCAATCCTATCCTATCCTCAATCCTATCATATCCTCTATCCTATCCTATCCTCTATCCTATCCTATCCTCTATCCTATCCTCTATCCTATCCTATCCTCTATCCTATCCTATCCTCTATCCTATCCTATCCTCAATCCTATCCTATCCTCAATCCTAACCTATCCTCTATCCTATCATATCCTCTATCCTATCCTATCCTCTATCCTATCCTATCCTCTATCCTATCCTATCCTCTATCCTATCCTATCCTCTATCCTATCCCATCCTCTATCCCATCCTATCCTCTATTCTATCCTATCCTCTATCCTATCCTATCCTCTATCCTATCCTATCCTCTATCCTATCCTATCCTCTATCCTATCCTATTCCCTATCCTATCCTATCAATCCCCTATTCTATCCTCTATCCTACCCTATCCTCTATCCTATCCAATTCTCTATCCTCTATCCAATCCTATCCTCAATTCTATCCTATCGTCTATCCAATCCTATCCTCAATTCCATCCTATCCTCTATCCTATCCTATCCTATCCTCAATTCTAACCTATTCTCTATCCTATCCTATCCTCTATCCTAGCCTGTCCTCTATCCTATCCTCTCCTCTTTATTATCCTATCCTCTATCCTATCCTATCCTCTATTCTATCCTATCCTCTATCCTATCCTATCCTCTATCCTATTCTATCCTCTATCCTATCCTATCCTCTATCCTATCCTGTCCTCTATCCTATCCTATCCTCTATCCTATCCTATCCTCTATCATATCCTATCCTCTATCCTATCCTATCCTCTATCCTATCCTATCCACTATCCTATCCTATCCTCTATCCTATCATATCCTCTATCCTATCCTATCCTCTATCCTATCCTATCCTATCCTCTATCCTATCCTATCCTTTATCCTATCCTATCCTTTATCCTATCCTATCCTTTATCCTATCCTATCCTCTATCCTATCCTATTAATCCCTTATCCTATCCTCTATCCTATCCAATTCTCTATACTCTATCCAATCCTATCCACAATTCTATCCTATCGTCTATCCAATCCTATCCTCGATTCCATCCTATCCTCTATCCTATCCTATCCTATCCTCAATCCTAACCTATTCTCTATCCTATCCTATCCTCTATCCTATCCTATCCTTTATCCTATCCTATCCTCTATCCTATCCTATTAATCCCTTATCCTATCCTCTATCCTATCCTATCCTCTATCTTATCCTATTAATCCCTTATCCTATCCTCTATCCTATCGTATCCTCTATCCTATCCTCTATCCTATCCTATCCTCTATCCTATCCTATCCTCTATCCTATCCTATCCTCTATCCTATCCTATCCTCTATCCTATCCTATCCTCTATCCTATCCTATCCTATCCTATCCTCTATCCTATCCTCTATCCTATCCTCTATCGTATGCTCTATCCTTTCCTATCCACTATCCTATTATATGATCAATCCTATCCTATCCTCTATCATATCCTATCCTCTATCCTATCCTATCCACTATCCTATCCTATCCTCCATCCTATCCTATCCGCTATCCTATCCTATCCTCTATCCTATCCTATTCTCTATCCTATCAATCCCCTATGCTATCCTCTATCCTACCCTATCCTCTATCCTATCCAATTCTCTATCCTCTATCCAATCCTATCCTCAATTCTATCCTATCGTCTATCCAATCCTATCCTCAATTCCATCCTATCCTCTATCCTATCCTATCCTATCCTCAATCCTAACCTATTCTCTATCCTATCCTATCCTCTATCCTATCATATCCTCTATCCTATCCTCTATCCTATCCTATCCTCTATCCTATCCTATCCTCTATCCTATCCTATCCTCTATCCCATCCTATCCTCTATCCTATCCTATCCTATCCTATCCTCTATCCTATCCTCTATACTATCCTCTATCCTATCCTCTATCGTATGCTCTATCCTTTCCTATCCACTATCCTATTATATCCTCAATCCTATCCTATCCTCTATCATATCCTATCCTCTATCCTATCCTATCCACTATCCTATCATATCCTCTATCCTATCCTATTCTATCCTGTATCGTATGCTCTATCCTATCCTATCCTCTATTCTATCCTATCCTCTATCCTATCCTATCCTCTATCCTATTCAACTCTCTATCCTTTATCCAATCCTATCCTCATTTCTATCCTATCGTCTAACCAATCCTATCCTCTATCCTATCCTATCCTCTATCCTATTCAACTCTCTATCCTCTATCCAATCCTATCCTCATTTCTATCCTATCGTCTAACCAATCCTATCCTCAATTCTATTCTATCCTCTATCCTATCCTATCCTATCCTATCCTCTATCCTATCCTATCCTCTATCCTATCCTATCCTTTATCCTATCCTCTATCCTATCCTATCCTCTATCCTATCATATCCTCTATCTTATCCTATTAATCCCTTATCATATCCTCTATCCTATCATATCCTCTATCCTATCCTATCCTCTATCTTATCCTATCCTCTATCCTATCCTATCCTCTATCCTATCCTATCCTCTATCCTATCCTATCCTCTATCCTATCCGACCCTCTATCCTATCATATCCTCTATCCTATCCTCCATCCTATTATATCCTCTATCCTATCCTGTCCTCTATCCTATCCTACTTCTATCCTATCCTATCCTCTATCCTATCATATCCTCTATCCTATCCTATCCTCTATCCTATCCTATCCTCTATCCTATCCTATCCTCTATCCTATCCTATCCTCTATCCTATCCTACCCTCTATCCTATCATATCCTCTATCCTATCCTCCATCCTATTATATCCTCTATCCTATCCTATCCTCTATCCTATCCTATCCTATCTTATCCTATCTTATCCTATCCTATCCTCTATCCTATCTTCTATCATATCCTCTATCCTATCCTCTATCGTATGCTCTATCCTTTCCCATCCACTATCCTATTATATCCTCAATCCTAACCTATCCTCTATCATATCCTATCCTCTATCCTATCCTATCCACTATCCTATCCTATCCTCTATCCTATCCTATCCGCTATCCTATCCTATCCCCTATCCTATCCTATTCTCTATCCTATCAATCCCCTATGCTATCCTCTATCCTACCCTATCCCCTATCCTATCCAATTCTCTATCCTCTATCCAATCCTATCCTCAATTCTATTCTATCCTCTATCCTATCCTATATCCTCATTCCTAACCTATTCTCTATCCTATCCTATCCTCTATCCTATCCTATCCTCTATCCTATCCTATCCTCTATCCTATCCTATCCTCTATCATATCCTATCCTCTATCCTATCCTATCCTCTATCCTATCCTGTCGTCTATCCTATCCTATCCTCTATCCTATCCTATCAATCCCCTATTCTATCCTCTCTCCTACCCTAATCCTCTATCCTATCCAATTCTCTATCCTCTATCCAATCCTATCCTCAATTCTATCCTATCGTCTATCCAATCCTATCCTCTTATCGCATCCTATCCTCTATCCAATCCACCATCCTATTGTATTCTCTATCCTATCCTTTCCTCTATAATATCGTATCTTCTATCGTATCCTATCCTCTATCCTATCCTATCCAATCTCATAACCTATCGAATCTCATATCCTATTCTATCCTCTATCATATCCTATCCTCTATCGTATCCAGTCTTCTATCCTATCCTCTATCCTATCCTATCCTCTATCCTATCCTATTCTCTAGCCTATCCTATCCTCTATCCTATCCTATCCTGTATCGTATGCTCTATCCTATCCTATCCTCTATCCTATCCTATCCTCTATCCTATCCTATTCTCTATCCTATCCTATCCTATCCTCTATCCTATCCTATCCTATCCTATCCTATCCTATCCTATCCTATCCTCTATCAGATCCTCTATCAGATCCTCTATCCTATCTTCTATCCTATCCTATTCTCTATCCTATCCTATCCTCTATCCTATCCTATCCTCTATGCTATCCTATCCTCTATCCTATCCTATCCTCTATCCTATCCTATCCTCTATCCTATCCTATCCTCTATCCTATCCTATCCTCTATTCTATCCTATCCACTATCCTATTCTTCCTCTATCCTATCCTATCCTCTATCCTATCCTATCCTCTATCCTATCCTATCCTTTATCCTATCCTATCCTATCCTATCCTCTATCCTATCCTATCCTCTATCCTACCCTCTATCCTATCCTCTATCCTATCCTCTATCCTATCCTCTATCGTATGCTCTATCCTTTCCTATCCACTATCCTATTATATCCTCAATCCTATCCTATCCTCTATCATATGCTATCCTCTATCCTATCCTATCCACTATCCTATCCTATCCTCCATCCTATCCTATCCGCTATCCTATCCTATCCTCTATCCTATCCTATTCTCTATCCTATCAATCCCCTATGCTATCCTCTATCCTACCCTATCCTCTATCCTATCCAATTCTCTATCCTCTATCCAATCCTATCCTCAATTCTATCCTATCGTCTATCCAATCCTATCCTCAATTCCATCCTATCCTCTATCCTATCCTATCCTATCCTCAATCCTAACCTATTCTCTATCCTATCCTATCCTCTATCCTATCATATCCTCTATCCTATCCTCTATCCTATCCTATCCTCTATCCTATCCTATCCTCTATCCTATCCTATCCTCTATCCTATCCTATCCTCTATCCTATGATATCCTCTATCCTATCCTATCCTCTATCCTATCCTATCCTATCCTATCCTCTATCCTATCCTCTATCCTATCCTCTATCCTATCCTCTATCGTATGCTCTATCCTTTCCTATCCACTATCCTATTATATCCTCAATCCTATCCTATCCTCTATCCTATCCTCTATCCTATGCTCTATCCTATCCTCTATGCTATCCTACTTCTATCCTATCCTATCCTTTATCCTATCCTATCCTCTATCCTATCCTATCCTCTATCCTATCCTATCCTCAATCCTATCCTATCCTCTATCCTATCATATCCTCTATCTTATCCTATCCTCTATGCTATCCTACTTCTATCCTATCCTATCCTCTATCCTATCCAATCTTCTGTCCTATCCTCTATCCTATCCTATCCTCTATCCTATCCTATCCTCAATCCTATCCTATCCTCAATCCTATCATATCCTCTATCCTATCCTATCCTCTATCCTATCCTATCCTCTATCCTATCATATCCTCTATCCTATGCTCTATCCTATCCTCTATGCTATCCTACTTCTATCCTATCCTATCCTATCCTATCCTATGTTATCATATCGTATCCTCTATCCGATCCTCAATCCTATCCTATCCTCTATCCTATCCTATCCTCTAGCCTATCCTATCCTCTATCCTATCCTATCCTCTATCCTATCCTATCCTCTATCCTATCCAATCTTCTGTCCTATCCTCTATCCTATCCTATCCTCTATCCTATCCTATCCTCAATCCTATCCTATCCTCAATCCTATCATATCCTCTATCCTATCCTATCCTCTATCCTATCCTATCCTCTATCCTATCATATCCTCTATCCTATCCTCTATCCTATCCTATCCTCTATCCTATCCTATCCTCTATCCTATCCTATCCTCTATCCTATGATATCCTCTATCCTATCCTATCCTCTATCCTATCCTATCCTATCCTATCCTCTATCCTATCCTCTATCCTATCCTCTATCCTATCCTCTATCGTATGCTCTATCCTTTCCTATCCACTATCCTATTATATCCTCAATCCTATCCTATCCTCTATCATAGCCTATCCTATCCACTATCCTATCATATCCTCTATCCTATCCTATTCTATCCTGTATCGTATGCTCTATCCTATCCTATCCTCTATTCTATCCTATCCTCTATCCTATCCTATCCTCTATCCTATTCAACTCTCTATCCTCTATCCAATCCTATCCTCATTTCTATCCTATCGTCTAACCAATCCTATCCTCAATTCTATTCTATCCTCTATCCTATCCTATCCTATCCTCTATCCTATCCTATCCTCTATCCTATCCTATCCTTTATCCTATCCTCTATCCTATCATATCCTCTATCCTATCCTATCCTCTATCCTATCCTCTATCCTATCCTCTATCCTATCCTCTATCCTATCATATCCTCTATCCTATCCTACCCTCTATCCTATCCTATCCTCTATCCTATCCTATCCTATCCTCTATCCTATCCTATCCTATCCTCTATCCTATCCTATCCTTTATCCTATCCTATCCTTTATCCTATCCTATCCTCTATCCTATCCCATTAATCCCTTATCCTATCCTCTATCCTATCCAATTCTCTATCCTCTATCCTATCCTATCCTCTATCCTATCCTATCCTTTATCCTATCCTCTATCCTATCATATCCTCTATCCTATCCTATCCTCTATCCTATCCTCTATCCTATCCTCTATCGTATGCTCTATCCTTTCCTATCCACTATCCTATTATATCCTCAATCCTATCCTATCCTCTATCCTATCCTCTATCCTATGCTCTATCCTATCCTCTATGCTATCCTACTTCTATCCTATCCTATCCTCTATCCTATCCTATCCTCTATCCTATCCTATCCTCTATCCTATCCTATCCTCAATCCTATCCTATCCTCTATCCTATCATATCCTCTATCTTATCCTATCCTCTATGCTATCCTACTTCTATCCTATCCTATCCTCTATCCTATCCAATCTTCTGTCCTATCCTCTATCCTATCCTATCCTCTATCCTATCCTATCCTCAATCCTATCCTATCCTCAATCCTATCATATCCTCTATCCTATCCTATCCTCTATCCTATCCTATCCTCTATCCTATCATATCCTCTATCCTATGCTCTATCCTATCCTCTATGCTATCCTACTTCTATCCTATCCTATCCTATCCTATCCTATGTTATCATATCGTATCCTCTATCCTATCCTCAATCCTATCCTATCCTCTATCCTATCCTATCCTCTAGCCTATCCTATCCTCTATCCTATCCTATCCTCTATCCTATCCTATCCTCTATCCTATCCAATCTTCTGTCCTATCCTCTATCCTATCCTATCCTCTATCCTATCCTATCCTCAATCCTATCCTATCCTCAATCCTATCATATCCTCTATCCTATCCTATCCTCTATCCTATCCTATCCTCTATCCTATCATATCCTCTATCCTATCCTCTATCCTATCCTATCCTCTATCCTATCCTATCCTCTATCCTATCCTATCCTCTATCCTATGATATCCTCTATCCTATCCTATCCTCTATCCTATCCTATCCTATCCTATCCTCTATCCTATCCTCTATCCTATCCTCTATCCTATCCTCTATCGTATGCTCTATCCTTTCCTATCCACTATCCTATTATATCCTCAATCCTATCCTATCCTCTATCATATCCTATCCTATCCACTATCCTATCATATCCTCTATCCTATCCTATTCTATCCTGTATCGTATGCTCTATCCTATCCTATCCTCTATTCTATCCTATCCTCTATCCTATCCTATCCTCTATCCTATTCAACTCTCTATCCTCTATCCAATCCTATCCTCATTTCTATCCTATCGTCTAACCAATCCTATCCTCAATTCTATTCTATCCTCTATCCTATCCTATCCTATCCTCTATCCTATCCTATCCTCTATCCTATCCTATCCTTTATCCTATCCTCTATCCTATCATATCCTCTATCCTATCCTATCCTCTATCCTATCCTCTATCCTATCCTCTATCCTATCATATCCTCTATCCTATCCTATCCTCTATCCTATCCTATCCTCTATCCTATCCTATCCTATCCTCTATCCTATCCTATCCTATCCTCTATCCTATCCTATCCTTTATCCTATCCTATCCTTTATCCTATCCTATCCTCTATCCTATCCCATTAATCCCTTATCCTATCCTCTATCCTATCCAATTCTCTATCCTCTATCCTATCCTATCCTCTATCCTATCCTATCCTTTATCCTATCCTCTATCCTATCATATCCTCTATCCTATCCTATCCTCTATCCTATCCTCTATCCTATCCTCTATCCTATCCTATCCTCTATCTTATCCTATCCTCTATGCTATCCTACTTCTATCCTATCCTATCCTCTATCCTATCCTATCCTCTATCCTATCCTATCCTCTATCCTATCCTATCCTCTATCCTATCCTATCCTCAATTCTATTCTATCCTCTATCCTATCCTATCCTATCCTCTATCCTATCCTATCCTCTATCCTATCCTATCCTCTATCCTATCCTATCCTTTATCCTATCCTCTATCCTATCCTATCCTCTATCCTATCCTATCAATCCCCTATCCTATCCTCTATCCTATCCAATTCTCTATCCTCTATCCAATCCTATCCTCAATTCTATCCTATCGTCTATCCAATCCTATCCTCAATTCCATCCTATCCTCTATCCTATCCTATCCTATCCTCAATCCTAACCTATTCTCTATCCTATCCTATCCTCTATCCTACCCTATCCTCTATCCTATCCTATCCTTTATCCTATCCTCTATCCTATCATATCCTCTATCCTATCCTATCCTCTATCCTATCCTCTATCCTATGCTCTATCCTATCCTCTATGCTATCCTACTTCTATCCTATCCTATCCTCTATCCTATCCTATCCTCTATCCTATCCTATCCTCTATCCTATCCTATCCTCTATCCTATCCTATCCTCTATCCTATCCTATCCTCTATCCTATCCTATCCTCTATCCTATCATATCCTCTATCTTATCCTATCCTCTATGCTATCCTACTTCTATCCTATCCTATCCTCTATCCTATCCTATCCTCTATCCTATCCTATCCTATCCTATCCTATGTTATCATATCGTATCCTCTATCCTATCCTCAATCCTATCCTATCCTCTATCCTATCCTATCCTCTAGCCTATCCTATCCTCTATCCTATCCTATCCTCTATCCTATCCTATCCTCTATCCTATCCAATCTTCTGTCCTATCCTCTATCCTATCCTATCCTCTATCCTATCCTATCCTCAATCCTATCCTATCCTCAATCCTATCATATCCTCTATCCTATCCTGTCCTCTATCCTATCCTATCCTATCCTATCCTCTATCCTATCCTATCCTCTATCCTACCCTCTATCCTATCCTCTATCCTATCCTCTATCCTATCCTCTATCGTATGCTCTATCCTTTCCTATCCACTATCCTATTATATCCTCAATCCTATCCTATCCTCTATCATATCCTATCCTATCCACTATCCTATCATATCCTCTATCCTATCCTATACTCTATCCTATCCTATCCTCTATCCTATCCTATCCTCTATCCTATCCCATCCTCTATCCTATCCTATCCTCTATTCTATCCTATCCTCTATCCTATCCTATCCTCTATCCTATCCTATCCTCTATCCTCTATCCAATCCTATCCTCAATTCTATCCTATCGTCTATCCAATCCTATCCTCAATTCCATCCTATCCTCTATCCTATCCTATCCTATCCTCAATCCTAACCTATTCTCTATCCTATCCTATCCTCTATCCTATCCTATCCTCTATACTATCCTATCCTCTATGCTATCCTATCCTCTATCCTATCCTATCCTCTATCCTATCCTATCCTCTATCCTATCCTATCCTCTATCCTATCCTATCCTCTATTCTATCCTATCCACTATCCTATTCTTCCTCTATCCTATCCTATCCTCTATCCTATCCTATCCTCTATCCTATCCTATCCTTTATCCTATCCTATCCTATCCTATCCTCTATCCTATCCTATCCTCTATCCTACCCTCTATCCTATCCTCTATCCTATCCTCTATCCTATCCTCTATCGTATGCTCTATCCTTTCCTATCCACTATCCTATTATATCCTCAATCCTATCCTATCCTCTATCATATCCTATCCTCTATCCTATCCTATCCACTATCCTATCCTATCCTCCATCCTATCCTATCCGCTATCCTATCCTATCCTATATCCTATCCTATTCTCTATCCTATCAATCCCCTATGCTATCCTCTATCCTACCCTATCCTCTATCCTATCCAATTCTCTATCCTCTATCCAATCCTATCCTCAATTCTATCCTATCGTCTATCCAATCCTATCCTCAATTCCATCCTATCCTCTATCCTATCCTATCCTATCCTCAATCCTAACCTATTCTCTATCCTATCCTATCCTCAATCCTAACCTATTCTCTATCCTATCCTATCCTCTATCCTATCATATCCTCTATCCTATCCTCTATCCTATCCTATCCTCTATCCTATCCTATCCTCTATCCTATCCTATCCTCTATCCTATCCTATCCTCTATCCTATGATATCCTCTATCCTATCCTATCCTCTATCCTATCCTATCCTATCCTATCCTCTATCCTATCCTCTATCCTATCCTCTATCCTATCCTCTATCGTATGCTCTATCCTTTCCTATCCACTATCCTATTATATCCTCAATCCTATCCTATCCTCTATCATATCCTATCCTATCCACTATCCTATCATATCCTCTATCCTATCCTATTCTATCCTGTATCGTATGCTCTATCCTATCCTATCCTCTATTCTATCCTATCCTCTATCCTATCCTATCCTCTATCCTATTCAACTCTCTATCCTCTATCCAATCCTATCCTCATTTCTATCCTATCGTCTAACCAATCCTATCCTCAATTCTATTCTATCCTCTATCCTATCCTATCCTATCCTCTATCCTATCCTATCCTCTATCCTATCCTATCCTTTATCCTATCCTCTATCCTATCATATCCTCTATCCTATCCTATCCTCTATCCTATCCTCTATCCTATCCTCTATCCTATCCTCTATCCTATCATATCCTCTATCCTATCCTATCCTCTATCCTATCCTATCCTCTATCCTATCCTATCCTATCCTCTATCCTATCCTATCCTATCCTCTATCCTATCCTATCCTTTATCCTATCCTATCCTTTATCCTATCCTATCCTCTATCCTATCCCATTAATCCCTTATCCTATCCTCTATCCTATCCAATTCTCTATCCTCTATCCTATCCTATCCTCTATCCTATCCTATCCTTTATCCTATCCTCTATCCTATCATATCCTCTATCCTATCCTATCCTCTATCCTATCCTCTATCCTATCCTCTATCCTATCCTATCCTCTATCTTATCCTATCCTCTATGCTATCCTACTTCTATCCTATCCTATCCTCTATCCTATCCTATCCTCTATCCTATCCTATCCTCTATCCTATCCTATCCTCAATTCTATTCTATCCTCTATCCTATCCTATCCTATCCTCTATCCTATCCTATCCTCTATCCTATCCTATCCTCTATCCTATCCTATCCTTTATCCTATCCTCTATCCTATCCTATCCTCTATCCTATCCTATCAATCCCCTATCCTATCCTCTATCCTATCCAATTCTCTATCCTCTATCCAATCCTATCCTCAATTCTATCCTATCGTCTATCCAATCCTATCCTCAATTCCATCCTATCCTCTATCCTATCCTATCCTATCCTCAATCCTAACCTATTCTCTATCCTATCCTATCCTCTATCCTACCCTATCCTCTATCCTATCCTATCCTTTATCCTATCCTCTATCCTATCATATCCTCTATCCTATCCTATCCTCTATCCTATCCTCTATCCTATGCTCTATCCTATCCTCTATGCTATCCTACTTCTATCCTATCCTATCCTCTATCCTATCCTATCCTCTATCCTATCCTATCCTCTATCCTATCCTATCCTCTATCCTATCCTATCCTCTATCCTATCATATCCTCTATCTTATCCTATCCTCTATGCTATCCTACTTCTATCCTATCCTATCCTCTATCCTATCCTATCCTCTATCCTATCCTATCCTATCCTATCCTATGTTATCATATCGTATCCTCTATCCTATCCTCAATCCTATCCTATCCTCTATCCTATCCTATCCTCTAGCCTATCCTATCCTCTATCCTATCCTATCCTCTATCCTATCCTATCCTCTATCCTATCCAATCTTCTGTCCTATCCTCTATCCTATCCTATCCTCTATCCTATCCTATCCTCAATCCTATCCTATCCTCAATCCTATCATATCCTCTATCCTATCCTATCCTCTATCCTATCCTATCCTATCCTATCCTCTATCCTATCCTATCCTCTATCCTACCCTCTATCCTATCCTCTATCCTATCCTCTATCCTATCCTCTATCGTATGCTCTATCCTTTCCTATCCACTATCCTATTATATCCTCAATCCTATCCTATCCTCTATCATATCCCATCCTCTATCCTATCCTATCCACTATCCTATCCTATCCTCCATCCTATCCTATCCGCTATCCTATCCTATCCTCTATCCTATCCTATTCTCTATCCTATCAATCCCCTATGCTATCCTCTATCCTACCCTATCCTCTATCCTATCCAATTCTCTATCCTCTATCCAATCCTATCCTCAATTCTATCCTATCGTCTATCCAATCCTATCCTCAATTCCATCCTATCCTCTATCCTATCCTATCCTATCCTCAATCCTAACCTATTCTCTATCCTATCCTATCCTCTATCCTATCATATCCTCTATCCTATCCTCTATCCTATCCTATCCTCTATCCTATCCTATCCTCTATCCTATCCTATCCTCTATCCTATCCTATCCTCTATCCTATCCTCTATCCTATCCTCTATCCTATCCTCTATCCTATCCTCTATCGTATGCTCTATCCTTTCCTATCCACTATCCTATTATATCCTCAATCCTATCCTATCCTCTATCATATCCTATCCTATCCACTATCCTATCATATCCTCTATCCTATCCTATTCTATCCTGTATCGTATGCTCTATCCTATCCTATCCTCTATTCTATCCTATCCTCTATCCTATCCTATCCTCTATCCTATTCAACTCTCTATCCTCTATCCAATCCTATCCTCATTTCTATCCTATCGTCTAACCAATCCTATCCTCAATTCTATTCTATCCTCTATCCTATCCTATCCTATCCTCTATCCTATCCTATCCTCTATCCTATCCTATCCTTTATCCTATCCTCTATCCTATCATATCCTCTATCCTATCCTATCCTCTATCCTATCCTCTATCCTATCCTCTATCCTATTCAACTCTCTATCCTCTATCCAATCCTATCCTCATTTCTATCCTATCGTCTAACCAATCCTATCCTCAATTCTATTCTATCCTCTATCCTATCCTATCCTATCCTCTATCCTATCCTATCCTCTATCCTATCCTATCCTTTATCCTATCCTCTATCCTATCATATCCTCTATCCTATCCTATCCTCTATCCTATCCTCTATCCTATCCTCTATCCTATCCTCTATCCTATCATATCCTCTATCCTATCCTATCCTCTATCCTATCCTATCCTCTATCCTATCCTATCCTATCCTCTATCCTATCCTATCCTATCCTCTATCCTATCCTATCCTTTATCCTATCCTATCCTTTATCCTATCCTATCCTCTATCCTATCCCATTAATCCCTTATCCTATCCTCTATCCTATCCAATTCTCTATCCTCTATCCTATCCTATCCTCTATCCTATCCTATCCTTTATCCTATCCTCTATCCTATCATATCCTCTATCCTATCCTATCCTCTATCCTATCCTCTATCCTATCCTCTATCCTATCCTATCCTCTATCTTATCCTATCCTCTATGCTATCCTACTTCTATCCTATCCTATCCTCTATCCTATCCTATCCTCTATCCTATCCTATCCTCTATCCTATCCTATCCTCTATCCTATCCTATCCTCTATATTATCCTATCCTCTATCCTATCCTATCCTCTATTCTATCCTATCCTCTATCCTATCCTCTATCCTATCCTATCCTCTATCCTATCCTATCCTCTATCCTATCCTATCAATCCCCTATCCTATCCTCTATCCTATCCAATTCTCTATACTCTATCCAATCCTATCCTCAATTCTATCCTATCGTCTATCCAATCCTATCCTCAATTCCATCCTATCCTCTATCCTATCCTATCCTATCCTCAATCCTAACCTATTCTCTATCCTATCCTATCCTCTATCCTACCCTATCCTCTATCCTATCCTATCCTTTATCCTATCCTCTATCCTATCATATCCTCTATCCTATCCTATCCTCTATCCTATGTTCTATCCTATCCTCTATCCTATCCTATCCTCTATCTTATCCTATCCGCTATGCTATCCTACTTCTATCCTATCCTATCCTCTATCTTATCCTATCCTCTATGCTATCCTACTTCTATCCTATCCTATCCTCTATCCTATCCTATCCTCTATCCTATCCTATCCTCTATCCTATCCTATCCTATCCTATCCTATGTTATCATATCGTATCCTCTATCCTATCCTCAATCCTATCCTATCCTCTATCCTATCCTATCCTCTAGCCTATCCTATCCTCTATCCTATCCTATCCTCTATCCTATCCTATCCTCTATCCTATCCAATCTTCTGTCCTATCCTCTATCCTATCCTATCCTCTATCCTATCCTATCCTCAATCCTATCCTATCCTCAATCCTATCATATCCTCTATCCTATCCTATCCTCTATCCTATCCTATCCTCTATCGTATGCTCTATCCTATCCTATCCTCTATCCTATCCAATCCCCTATCCTATCCTCTATCCTGTCCTATCCTCTATCCTATCCTATCCTCTATCCTATCCTATCCTCAATCCTATCCTATCCTCAATCCTAACCTATCCTCTATCCTATCCTATCCTCTATCCTATCCTATCCTCTATCCTATCCTATCCTCTATCCTATCCTATCCTCTATCCTATCCTATCCTCTATCCTATCCTATCCTCTATCCTATCCTATCCTCTTATCGTATCCTATCCTCTATCCTATTCTATCCTCTATCCTATCCTATCCTCTAGCCTATCCTATCCTCTATCTTATCCTATCCTCTATCCTATCCTATCGTCTATCCTATCCTATTCTCTATCCTATCCTATCCACTATCCTATGCTATCCTCTATCCTATCATATCAACCATCCTATCCTATCCTCTATCCTATCCTATCCTATCCTCTATCCTATCCTATCCTTTATCCTATCCTATCCTTTATCCTATCCTATCCTTTATCCTATCCTATCCTCTATCCTATCCTATTAATCCCTTATCCTATCCTCTATCCTATCCTATCCTCTATCTTATCCTATTAATCCCTTATCCTATCCTCTATCCTATCATATCCTCTATCCTATCCTCTATCCTATCCTATCCTCTATCCTATCCTATCCTCTATCCTATCCTATCCTCTATCCTATCCTATCCTATCCTATCCTCTATCCTATCCTCTATCCTATCCTCTATCGTATGCTCTATCCTTTCCTATCCACTATCCTATTATATCCTCAATCCTATCCTATCCTCTATCATATCCTATCCTCTATCCTATCCAATCCACTATCCTATCCTATCCTCCATCCTATCCTATCCGCTATCCTATCCTATCCTCTATCCTATCCTATTCTCTATCCTATCAATCCCCTATGCTATCCTCTATCCTACCCTATCCTCTATCCTATCCAATTCTCTATCCTCTATCCAATCCTATCCTCAATTCTATCCTATCGTCTATCCAATCCTATCCTCAATTCCATCCTATCCTCTATCCTATCCTATCCTATCCTCAATCCTAACCTATTCTCTATCCTATCCTATCCTCTATCCTATCATATCCTCTATCCTATCCTCTATCCTATCCTATCCTCTATCCTATCCTATCCTCTATCCTATCCTATCCTCTATCCCATCCTATCCTCTATCCTATCCTATCCTATCCTATCCTCTATACTATCCTCTATCCTATCATCTATCGTATGCTCTATCCTTTCCTATCCACTATCCTATTATATCCTCTATCCTATCCTATCCTCTATCCTATCCGACCCTCTATCCTATCATATCCTCTATCCTATCCTCCATCCTATTATATCCTCTATCCTATCCTGTCCTCTATCCTATCCTATCCTCTATCGTATCCTATCCTCTATGCTATCCTATCCTCTATCCTATCCTATCCTCTATCCTATCCTATCCTCTATCCTATCCTATCCTCTATCCTATCCTATCCTCTATCCTATCCTATCCTCTATCCTATCCTATCCTCTATTCTATCCTATCCACTATCCTATTCTTCCTCTATCCTATCCTATCCTCTATCCTATCCTATCCTCTATCCTATCCTATCCTATCCTCTATCCTATCCTATCCTCTATCTTATCCTATCCTCTATCCTATCCTACTTCTATCCTATCCTATCCTCTATCCTATCATATCCTCTATCCTATCCTATCCTCTATCCTATCCTATCCTCTATCCTATCCTATCCTCTATCCTATCCTATCCTCTATCCTATCCTACCCTCTATCCTATCATATCCTCTATCCTATCCTCCATCCTATTATATCCTCTATCCTATCCTATCCTCTATCGTATCCTATCCTCTATGCTATCCTATCCTCTATCCTATCCTATCCTCTATCCTATCCTATCCTCTATCCTATCCTATCCTCTATCCTATCCTATCCTCTAGCCTATCCTATCCTCTATCCTATCCTATCCTCTATTCTATCCTATCCACTATCCTATTCTTCCTCTATCCTATCCTATCCTCTATCCTATCCTATCCTCTATCCTATCATATCCTCTATCCTATCCTCTATCCTATCCTATCCACTATCCTATCCTATCCTCTATCCTATCCTATCCTCTATCCTATCCTATCCTCTATCCTATCCTATCCTCTTATCGTATCCTATCCTCTATCCTATCCTATCCTCTATCCTATCCTATCCTCTAGCCTATCCTATCCTCTATCTTATCCTATCCTCTATCCTATCCTATCGTCTATCCTATCCTATTCTCTATCCTATCCTATCCACTATCCTATCCTATCCTCTATCCTATCCTATCCTCTATCCTATCCCATTAATCCCTTATCCTATCCTCTATCCTATCCAATTCTCTATCCTCTATCCTATCCTATCCTTTATCCTATCCTCTATCCTATCATATCCTCTATCCTATCCTATCCTCTATCCTATCCTCTATCCTATCCTATCCTCTATCTTATCCTATCCTCTATGCTATCCTACTTCTATCCTATCCTATCCTCTATCCTATCCTATCCTCTATCCTATCCTATCCTCTATCCTATCCTATCCTCTATCCTATCCTATCCTCTATATTATCCTATCCTCTATCCTATCCTATCCTCTATTCTATCCTATCCTCTATCCTACCCTATCCTCTATCCTATCCTATCCTTTATCCTATCCTCTATCCTATCATATCCTCTATCCTATCCTATCCTCTATCCTATCCTCTATCCTATGCTCTATCCTATCCTCTATCCTATCCTATCCTCTATCTTATCCTATCCTCTATGCTATCCTACTTCTATCCTATCCTATCCTATCCTATCCTCTATCCTATCCTCTATCCTATCCTCTATCGTATGCTCTATCCTTTCCTATCCACTATCCTATTATATCCTCAATCCTATCCTATCCTCTATCATATCCTATCCTCTATCCTATCCTATCCACTCTCCTATCCTATCCTCCATCCTATCCTATCCGCTATCCTATCCTATCCTCTATCCTATCCTATTCTCTATCCTATCAATCCCCTATGCTATCCTCTATCCTACCCTATCCTCTATCCTATCCAATTCTCTATCCTCTATCCAATCCTATCCTCAATTCTATCCTATCGTCTATCCAATCCTATCCTCAATTCCATCATATCCTCTATCCTATCCTATCCTCTATCCTATCCAATCTTCTGTCCTATCCTCTATCCTATCCTATCCTCTATCCTATCCTATCCTCAATCCTATCCTATCCTCAATCCTATCATATCCTCTATCCTATCCTATCCTCTATCCTATCCTATCCTCTATCGTATGCTCTATCCTATCCTATCCTCTATCCTATCCAATCCCCTATCCTATCCTCTATCCTGTCCTATTATCTATCCTATCCTATCCTCTATCCTATCCTATCCTCAATCCTATCCTATCCTCAATCCTAACCTATCCTCTATCCTATCCTATCCTCTATCCTATCCTATCCTCTATCCTATCCTATCCTCTATCCTATCCTATCCTCTATCCAATCCTATCCTCTATCCTATCCTATCCTCTTATCGTATCCTATCCTCTATCCTATCCTATCCTCTATCCTATCCTATCCTCTATCCTATCCTATCCTCTATCCTATCCTATCCTCTATCCTATCGTACCCTCTATCCTATCATATCCTCTATCCTATCCTCCATCCTATTATATCCTCTATCCTATCCTATCCTCTATCCTATCCTATCCTCTATCGTATCCTATCCTCTATGCTATCCTATCCTCTATCCTATCCTATCCTCTATCCTATCCAATCTTCTGTCCTATCCTCTATACTATCCTATCCTCTATCCTATCCTATCCTCAATCCTATCCTATCCTCAATCCTATCATATCCTCTATCCTATCCTATCCTCTATCCTATCCTATCCTCTATCGTATGCTCTATCCTATCCTATCCTCTATGCTATCCAATCCCCTATCCTATCCTCTATCCTATCCTATCCTCTATCATATCCTATCCTCTATCCTATCCTATCCACTATCCTATCCTATCCTCCATCCTATCCTATCCGCTATCCTATCCTATCCTCTATCCTATCCTATCCTCTATCCTATCCTCCATCCTATTATATCCTCTATCCTATCCTATCCTCTATCCTATCCTATCCTCTATCGTATCCTATCCTCTATGCTATCCTATCCTCTATCCTATCCTATCCTCTATCCTATCCAATCTTCTGTCCTATCCTCTATACTATCCTATCCTCTATCCTATCCTATCCTCAATCCTATCCTATCCTCAATCCTATCATATCCTCTATCCTATCCTATCCTCTATCCTATCCTATCCTCTATCGTATGCTCTATCCTATCCTATCCTCTATGCTATCCAATCCCCTATCCTATCCTCTATCCTATCCTATCCTCTATCATATCCTATCCTCTATCCTATCCTATCCACTATCCTATCCTATCCTCCATCCTATCCTATCCTCTATCCTATCATATCCTCTATCCTATCCTCTATCCTATCCTATCCTCTATCCTATCCTATCCTCTATCCTATCCTATCCTCTATCCTATCCTATCCTCTATCCTATCCTATCCTCTATCCTATCCTATCCTCTATCCTATCCTATCCTATCCTATCCTCTATCCTATCCTCTATCCTATCCTCTATCCTATCCTCTATCCTATCCTCTATCCTATCCTCTATCGTATGCTCTATCCTTTCCTATCCACTATCCTATTATATCCTCAATCCTATCCTATCCTCTATCATATCCTATCCTCTATCCTATCCTATCCACTATCCTATCATATCCTCTATCCTATCCTATTCTATCCTGTATCGTATGCTCTATCCTATCCTATCCTCTATTCTATCCTATCCTCTATCCTATCCTATCCTCTATCCTATTCAACTCTCTATCCTCTATCCAATCCTATCCTCATTTCTATCCTATCGTCTAACCAATCCTATCCTCAATTCTATTCTATCCTCTATCCTATCCTATCCTATCCTCTATCCTATCCTATCCTCTATCCTATCCTATCCTCTATATTATCCTATCCTCTATCCTATCCTATCCTCTATCCTATCCTATCCTCTATTCTATCCTATCCTATCCTCTATCCTATCCTATCCTCTATCCTATCCTATCCTCTATCCTATCCTATCAATCCCCTATCCTATCCTCTATCCTATCCTATCCTCTATCCTATCCTATCCTCTATCCTATCCTGTCAATCCCCTATCCTATCCTCTATCCTATCCAATTCTCTATCCTCTATCCAATCCTATCCTCAATTCTATCCTATCGTCTATTCAATCCTATCCTCAATTCCATCCTATCCTCTATCCTATCCTATCCTATCCTCAATCCTAACCTATTCTCTATCCTATCCTATCCTCTATCCTATCCTATCCTCTATCCTATCCTATCCTTTATCCTATCCTCTATCCTATCCTTTATCCTATCCTCTATCCTATCCTATCCTCTATCCTATCCTATCCTCTATCCTATCCTATCCTCTATCCTATCCTATCCTCTATCCTATCCTATCCTCTATCCTATCCTATCCTCTATCCTATCCTATCCTCAATCCTATCCTATCCTCAATCCTATCATATCCTCTATCCTATCCTATCCTCTATCCTATCCTATCCTCTATCCTATCCTATCCTCTATCCTATCCTATCCTCTATATTATCCTATCCTCTATCCTATCCTATCCTCTATCCTATCCTATCCTCTATTCTATCCTATCCTATCCTCTATCCTATCCTATCCTCTATCCTATCCTATCCTCTATCCTATCCTATCCTCTATCCTATCCTATCCTCTATCCTATCCTATCAATCCCCTATCCTATCCTCTATCCTATCCAATTCTCTATCCTCTATCCAATCCTATCCTCAATTCTATCCTATCGTCTATTCAATCCTATCCTCAATTCCATCCTATCCTCTATCCTATCCTATCCTATCCTCAATCCTAACCTATTCTCTATCCTATCCTATCCTCTATCCTATCCTATCCTCTATCCTATCCTATCCTCTATCCTATCCTATCCTCTATCCTATTATATCCTCAATCCTATCCTATCCTCTATCATATCCTATCCTCTATCCTATCCTATCCACTATCCTATCATATCCTCTATCCTATCCTATTCTATCCTGTATCGTATGCTCTATCCTATCCTATCCTCTATTCTATCCTATCCTCTATCCTATCCTATCCTCTATCCTATTCAACTCTCTATCCTCTATCCAATCCTATCCTCATTTCTATCCTATCGTCTAACCAATCCTATCCTCAATTCTATTCTATCCTCTATCCTATCCTATCCTATCCTCTATCCTATCCTATCCTCTATCCTATCCTATCCTCTATCCTATCCTATCCTCTATATTATCCTATCCTCTATCCTATCCTATCCTCTATCCTATCCTATCCTCTATTCTATCCTATCCTATCCTCTATCCTATCCTATCCTCTATCCTATCCTATCCTCTATCCTATCCTATCCTCTATCCTATCCTATCAATCCCCTATCCTATCCTCTATCCTATCCAATTCTCTATCCTCTATCCAATCCTATCCTCAATTCTATCCTATCGTCTATTCAATCCTATCCTCAATTCCATCCTATCCTCTATCCTATCCTATCCTATCCTCAATCCTAACCTATTCTCTATCCTATCCTATCCTCTATCCTATCCTATCCTCTATCCTATCCTATCCTTTATCCTATCCTCTATCCTATCCTATCCTCTATCCTATCCTATCCTCTATCCTATCCTATCCTCTATCCTATCCTATCCTCTATCCTATCCTATCCTCTATCCTATCCTATCCTCTATCCTATCCAATCTTCTGTCCTATCCTATCCTCTATTCTATCCTATCCTATCCTCTATCCTATCCTATCCTCTATCCTATCCTATCCTCTATCCTATCCTATCCTCTATCCTATCCTATCCTCTATCCTATCCTATCCTCTATCCTATCCTATCCTCTATCCTATCCTATCAATCCCCTATCCTATCCTCTATCCTATCCAATTCTCTATCCTCTATCCAATCCTATCCTCAATTCTATCCTATCGTCTATTCAATCCTATCCTCAATTCCATCCTATCCTCTATCCTATCCTATCCTATCCTCAATCCTAACCTATTCTCTATCCTATCCTATCCTCTATCCTATCCTATCCTCTATCCTATCCTATCCTCTATCCTATCCTATCCTCTATCCTATCCTATCCTCTATCCTATCCAATCTTCTGTCCTATCCTCTATCCTATCCTATCCTCTATCCTATCCTATCCTCAATCCTATCCTATCCTCAATCCTATCATATCCTCTATCCTATCCTATCCTCTATCCTATCCTATCCTCTATCGTATGCTCTATCCTATCCTATCCTCTATCCTATCCAATCCCCTATCCTATCCTCTATCCTGTCCTATTATCTATCCTATCCTATCCTCTATCCTATCCTATCCTCAATCCTATCCTATCCTCAATCCTAACCTATCCTCTATCCTATCCTATCCTCTATCCTATCCTATCCTCTATCCTATCCTATCAATCCCCTATCCTATCCTCTATCCTATCCAATTCTCTATCCTCTATCCAATCCTATCCTCAATTCTATCCTATCGCCTATTCAATCCTATCCTCAATTCCATCCTATCCTCTATCCTATCCTATCCTATCCTCAATTCTAACCTATTCTCTATCCTATCCTATCCTCTATCCTATCCTATCCTCTATCCTATCCTATCCTTTATCCTATCCACTATCCTATCCTATCCTCCATCCTATCCTATCCGCTATCCTATCCTATCCTCTATCCTATCTTATTCTCTATCCTATCAATCCCCTATGCTATCCTCTATCCTACCCTATCCTCTATCCTATCCAATTCTCTATCCTCTATCCAATCCTATCCTCAATTCTATCCTATCGTCTATCCAATCCTATCCTCAATTCCATCCTATCCTCTATCCTATCCTATCCTATCCTCAATCCTAACCTATTCTCTATCCTATCCTATCCTCTATCCTATCATATCCTCTATCCTATCCTCTATCCTATCCTATCCTCTATCCTATCCTATCCTATCCTCTATCCTATCCTCTATCCTATCCTCTATCCTATCCTCTATCCTATCCTCTATCGTATGCTCTATCCTTTCCTATCCACTATCCTATTATATCCTCAATCCTATCCTATCCTCTATCATATCCTATCCTCTATCCTATCCTATCCACTATCCTATCATATCCTCTATCCTATCCTATTCTATCCTGTATCGTATGCTCTATCCTATCCTATCCTCTATTCTATCCTATCCTCTATCCTATCCTATCCTCTATCCTATTCAACTCTCTATCCTCTATCCAATCCTATCCTTATTTCTATCCTATCGTCTAACCAATCCTATCCTCAATTCTATTCTATCCTCTATCCTATCCTATCCTATCCTCTATCCTATCCTATCCTCTATCCTATCCTATCCTCTATCCTATCCTATCCTCTATCCTATCCTATCCTCTATCTTATCCTATCCTCTATGCTATCCTACTTCTATCCTATCCTATCCTCTATCCTATCCTATCCTCTATCCTATCCTATCCTCTATCCTATCCTATCCTCTATCCTATCCTATCCTCTATCCTATCCTATCCTCTATCCTATCCTATCCTCTATCTTATCCTATCCTCTATCCTATCCTATCGTCTATCCTATCCTATTCTCTATCCTATCCTATCCTCTATACTATCCTATCCTCTATCCTATCCTATCCTCTATCCTATCCTATCCACTATCCTATCCTATCCTCTATCCTATCATATCCTCTATCCTATCCTATCCTCTATCCTATCCTATCCTATCCTCTATCCTATCCTATCATCTATCCTATCCTATCCTTTATCCTATCCTATCCTCTATCCTATCCTATTAATCCCTTATCCTATCCTCTATCCTATCCTATCCTCTATCCTATCCTATTAATCCCGTATCCTATCCTCTATCCTATCATATCCTCTATCCTATCCTCTATCCTGTCCTATCCTCTATCCTATCCTATCCTCTATCCTATCCTATCCTCTATCTTATCCTATCCTCTATCCTATCGTATCCTCTATCCTCTATCCTCTATCCTATCCTATCCTCTATCCTATCCTATTAATCCCTTATCCTATCCTCTATCCTATCCTATCCTCTATCCTATCCTATTAATCCCGTATCCTATCCTCTATCCTATCATATCCTCTATCCTATCCTATCCTCTATCCTATCCTATCTTATCCTCTATCCTATCCTATCCTCTATCCTGTATCCAATCCTATGCTTAATTCTATCCTATCGTCTATCCAATCCTATCCTCAATTCTATCCTATCCTCTATCCTATCCTATCCTATCATATCCTCTATCCTATAATATCCTCTATCCTATCCTCTATCCTATCATATCCTATCCTCAATCCTAACCTATTCTCTATCCTATCCTATCCTCTATCTTATCCTATCCTCTATCCTATCCTATCCTCTATCCTCTATCCTATCCTATCCTCTATATTATCCTATCCTCTATCCTATCCTACTTCTATCCTATCCTATCCTCTATCCTATCCTATCCTATATCCTATCCTATCCTCTATCCTATCCAACTCTCTATCCTCTATCCAATCCTATCCACAATTCTATCCTATCGTCTAACCAATCCTATCCTCAATTCTATTCTATCCTCTATCCTATCCTATCCTATCCTCAATCCTAACCTATTCTCTATCATATCCTATTCTCTATCCTATCCTATCCTCTATCCTATCCTATCCTCTATCCTATCCTATCCTTTATCCTATCCTCTATCCTATCATATCCTCTATCCTATCCTATCCTCTATCCTATCCTATTAATCCCTTATCCTATACTCTAACCTACCCTATCCTCTATCCTATCCAATTCTCTATCCTCTATCCAATCCTATCCTCAATTCTATCCTATCGTCTATCCAATCCTATCCTCAATTCCATCCTATGCTCTATCCTATCTTATCCTATCGTCAATCCTAACCTATTCTCTATCCTATCCCATCCTCTATCCTATCCTATCCTCTATCCTATCCTATCCTTTATCCTACCCTCTATCCTATCATATCCTCTATGCTATCCTATCCTCTATCCTATCATATCCTCTATCCTATCCTATCCTCTATCCTATCCTATCCTATATCCTATCATATCCTATCCTCTATCCCATCCTATCCTCTATCCTATCCAATTCTCTATCCTCTATCCAATCCTATCCTCAATTCTATCCTATCGTCTATCCAATCCTATCCTCAATTCTATCCTATCCTCTATACTATCCTATCCTATCCTCAATCCTAACCTATTCTCTATCCCATCCTATCCTCTATCTTATCCTATCCTTTATCCTATGCTCTATCCTATCATATCCTCTATCCTATAATATCCTCTATCCTATCCTCTATCCTATCATATCCTATATCCTATCCTATCCTCTATCCTATCCTATCCTCTATCCTATCCTATCAATCCCCTATCCTATCCTCTAACCTACCCTATCCTCTATCCTATCCAATTCTCTATCCTCTATCCAATCCTATCCTCAATTCTATCCTATCGTCTATCCAATCCTATCCTCAATTCTATCCTATCCTCTATCCTATCCTATCCTATCCTCAATCCTAACCTATTCTCTATCGTATCCTATCCTCTATCCTATCCTATCCTCTATCCTATCCTCTATCCTATCCTATCCTCTATCGTATCCTATCCTTTATCCTATCCTCTATCCTATCATATCATCTATCCTATCCTATCCTATCCTCTATCCTATCCTATCCTCTATCCTATCCTGTCCTCTATCCTATCCTATCCTTTATCCTATCCTCTATCCTATCATATCCTCTATCCTATCCTATCCTCTATCCTATCCTCTATCCTATCATATCCTCTATCCTATCCTATCCTCTATCCTATCCTATCCTATCCTCTATCCTATCCTATCCTCTATCCTATCCTATCCTCTATCCTATCCTATCCTCTATCCTATCCTATCCTCTATCCTATCCTATCCTCTATCCTATCCTATCCTCTATCCTATCCTATCCTCTATCCTATCCTATCCTCTATCCTATCCTATCCTCTATCCTATCCTATCCTCTATCCTATCCTATCCTCTATCCTATCCTATCCTCTATCCTATCCTATCCTCTATCCTATCCTATCCTCTATCCTATCCTATCCTCTATCCTATCCTATCCTCTATCCTATCCTATCAATCCCCTATCCTATCCTCTATCCTACCCTATCCTCTATCCTATCCAATTCTCTATCCTCTATCCAATCCTATCCTCAATTCTATCCTATCGTCTATCCAATCCAATCCTCAATTCCATCCTATCCTCTATCCTATCCTATCCTATCGTCAATCCTAACCTATTCTCTATCCTATCCTATCCTCTATCCTATCCTATCCTCTATCCTATCCTATCAATCCCCTATCCTATACTCTATCCTACCCTATCCTCTATCCTATCCAATTCTCTATCCTCTATCCAATCCTATCCTCAATTCTATCCTATCGTCTATCCAATCCTATCCTCAATTCTATCCTATCCTCTATCCTATCCTATCCTATCCTCAATCCTAACCTATTCTCTACCGTATCCTATCCTCTATCCTATCCTATCCTCTATCCTATCCTCTATCCTATCCTATCCTCTATCGTATCCTATCCTTTATCCTATCCTCTATCCTATCATATCCTCTATCCTATCCTATCCTATCCTCTATCCTATCCTATCCTCTATCCTATCCTGTCCTCTATCCTATCCTATCCTTTATCCTATCCTCTATCCTATCATATCCTCTATCCTATCCTATCCTCTATCCTATCCTATCCTCTACCCTATCCTATCCTCTATCCTATCCTATCAATCCCCTATCCTATCCTCTATCCTACCCTATCCTCTATCCTATCCAATTCTCTATCCTCTATCCAATCCTATCCTCAATTCTATCCTATCGTCTATCCAATCCTATCCTCAATTCCATCCTATCCTTTATCCTATCCTCTATCCTATCATATCCTCTATGCTATCCTATCCTCTATCCTATCCTCTATCCTATCATATCCTCTATCCTATCCTATCCTCTATCCTATCCTATCCTCTACCCTATCCTATCCTCTATCCTATCCTATCAATCCCCTATCCTATCCTCTATCCTACCCTATCCTCTATCCTATCCAATTCTCTATCCTCTATCCAATCCTATCCTCAATTCTATCCTATCGTCTATCCAATCCTATCCTCAATTCCATCCTATCCTCTATCCTATCCTATCCTATCGTCAATCCTAACCTATTCTCTATCCTATCCTATCCTCTATCCTATCCTATCCTCTATTCTATCCTATCCTTTATCCTATCCTCTATCCTATCATATCCTCTATGCTATCCTATCCTCTATCCTATCCTCTATCCTATCATATCCTCTATCCTATCCTATCCTCTATCCTATCCTATCCTATATCCTATCCTATCCTATCCTCTATCCTATCCTATCCTCAATTCTATCCTATCGTCTAACCAATCCTATCCTCAATTCTATTCTATCCTCTATCCTATCCTATCCTATACTATCCTATCCTCTATCCTAACCTATACTCTATCCTATCCTATCCTCTATCCTATCCTATCCTCTATTCTATCCTATCCTCTATCGTATCCTATAATCTACCCAATCTTATCCTCTATCCTATCCTATCCTATCCTCTATCCTATCCTATTCTCTATCATATCCTATCCTCTATCCTATCCCATCCTCAATCCTATCCTTTCGTCTATCCTATCCTCTATCCTATCCTATCCTCTTACTTATCCTATCCTCTATCGTATCCAATCCCCTATCCTATCCTCTATCCTATCCTATCCTCTACCCTATAATACCATGTATCCTATCCTATTCTCTATCCTATCCTATCCTCTATCGTATCCTATCCTCTATCCTATCCTGTCCTCTATCTTATCCTATCCTCTATCCTATCTTATCCTCTATCCAATCCTATCCTCTATCCTATCCTTTCCTCTATCCTATCCTATTCTCTATCCTATCCTATGCTCTTACTTATCCTATCCTCTATCCTATCCTATCCTCTATCCTATCCTATCTTCTATCCAATCCTATCCTCTATCCTATCCTATCCTCTATCCTATCCCATCATCAATCCTATCCTTTCGTCTATACTATCCTCTAACCTATCATATCCTCTTACTTATCCTATCCTCTATCCTATCCTATCCTCTATCCTATCCGATCCTCTATCCTATCCTATCCTCTATCCTAGGCAATCCCATATCCTATCCTCTATCCTATCCTATCCTCTATCCTATCCTATCTTCTATCCTATCCTATCCTCTATCCTAACCTATCCTCTATCCTATCCTATCCTCTATCCTATCCTATCCTCTATTCTATCCTATCCTCTATCGTATCCTATAATCTACCCAATCTTATCCTCTATCCTATCCTATCCTCTATCCTATCCTTTCCTCTATCCTATCCTATCCTGTATCCTATCCTATGCTCTTACTTATCCTATCCTCTATCCTATCCTATCCTCTATCCTATCCTATCCTCTATCCTATCCTATCCTCTATCCAATCCTATCCTCTATCCTATCCTATTCTCTATCCTATCCCATCATCAATCCTATCCTTTCGTCTATACTATCCTCTAACCTATCCTACCCTCTTACTTATCCTATCCTCTATCCTATCCTATCCTCTATCCTATGCGATCCTCTACCCTATCCTATCCTCTATCCTAGGCAATCCCATATCCTATCCTCTATCCTATCCTATACTCTATCGTATCCTTTTTTCTATAATATCTTATCCTTTTTTCTATAATATCGTATGTTCTATCGTATCCTATCCTCTATCATATCCTTTCCTCTATCCTATCCTCTATCCTATCCTCTATCCTATCTTATCACCTATCCTATCCTATCCTCTATCCTATGCTATCCTCTATCCTATCCCATCATCAATCCTATCCTTTCGTCTATACTATCCTCTAACCTATCCTATCCTCTTACTTATCCTATCCTCTATCCAATCCTATCCTCTATCCTATCCTATCCTCTATCCAATCCTATCCTCTATCCTATCCTATCCTCTATCCTATCCCATCATCAATCCTATCCTTTCGTCTATACTATCCTCTAACCTATCCTATCCTCTTACTTATCCTATCCTCTATCCTATCCTATCCTCTTACTTATCCTATCCTCTATCCTATCCAATCCCCTATCCTATCCTCTATCCTATTCTATCCTCTACCCTATAATACCATGTATCCTATCCTATTCTCTATCCTATCCTATCCTCTATCGTATGCTCTATCCTATCCTATCAACTATCCTATCCTATCCTCTATCCTATCCTATCAACTATCCTAACCTATCCTCTATCCTATCCTATCCTATCCTATCCTCTATCCTATCCTATCCTCTATCCAATCCTATCCTCTATCCTATCCTATCCTCTATCCTATCCCATCATCAATCCTATCCTTTCGTCTATACTATCCTCTAACCTATCCTATCCTCTTACTTATCCTATCCTCTATCCTATCCTATCCTCTATCCTATCCGATCCTCTATCCTATCCTATCCTCTATCCTAGGCAATCCCATATCCTATCCTCTATCCTATCCTATCCTCTATCGTATCCTTTTTTCTATAATATCGTATGTTCTATCGTATCCTGTCCTCTATCCTATCCTTTCCTCTATCCTATCCTCTATCCTATCCTTTCCTCTATCCCATCCTCTATCCAATCCTATCCTTTATCCTATCCTGTCCTCTATCCTATCTTATCACCTATCCTATCCTATCATCTATCCTATCCTATCCTTTATCCTATCCTATCCTCTATCCAATCTTATCCTCTGTCCTATCCTATCCTCTATCCTATCCTATCCTCTATGCTATCCTATCCTCTATCCTATCCTATGCTCTTACTAATCCTATCCTCCATTATATCCTATTCTCTATCCTATCCTATCCTCTATCCTATCCTATCCTCTATCCTATCCTTTCCTCTATCCTATCCTATCCTCTATCCTATCCTATCCTCTTACTTATCCTATCCTCCATCCAATCCTCTCCTCTATCCTATCCTATCCTCTATCCTATCCCATCATCAATCCTATCCTTTCGTCTATACTATCCTCTATCCTATCCTATCCTCTTACTTATCCTATCCTCTATCCTATCCGATCCTATATCCTATCCTATCCTCTATCCTATCCTATCCTATCCTATCCTCTATCCTATCCTATACTCTATCGTATCCTATCCTCTATCGTATCCTATACTCTATCCTATCCTATCCTCTATCGTATCCTATCCTCTATCCTATCCTGTCCTCTATCTTATCCTATCCTCTATCCTATCTTAACCTCTATCCAATCCTATCCTCTATCCTATCCTTTCCTCTATCCTATCCTATCCTCTATCCTATCCTATCCTCTTACTTATCCTATCCTCTATCCTATCCTATCCTCTATCCTATCCTATCCTCTATCCAATCCTATCCTCTATCCTATCCTATCCTCTATCCTATCCTATTCTCTATCATATCCTATCTTCTATCCTATCCCATCCTCAATCCTATCCTTTCCTCTATCCTATCCTCTATCCTATCCTATCCTCTATCCTATCCAATCCCCTATCCTATCCTCTATCCTATTCTATCCTCTACCCTATAATACCATGTATCCTATCCTATTCTCTAACCTATCCTATCCTCTATCGTATGCTCTATCCTATCCTATCAACTATCCTATCCTATCCTCTATCCTATCCTATCAACTATCCTATCCTATCCTCTATCCTATCCTATCCTATCCTATCCTCTATCCTATCCTATCCTCTATAGTATCCTATACTCTATCCTATCCTATCCTCTATCGTATCCTATCCTATCCTATCCTCTATCCTATCCTATACTCTATCCTATCCTATCCTCTATCGTATCCTATCCTCTATCCTATCCTGTCCTCTTACTTATCCTATCCTCTATCCTATCCTATCCTCTATCCTATCCTATCCTCTATCCAATCCTATCCTCTATCCTATCCTATCCTCTATCCTATCCCATCATCAATCCTATCCTTTCGTCTATACTATCCTCTATCCTATCCTATTTTTTTTTTTTTTTTTTTTTTCCGAGGAGGTAATCTCGTTACGGATACGCGAACCCCCCGGGGGGGGGGGGGTGGTCCGGGTTATGTGGGACTCCTCGGCTGGTTGGTGCAACGCCGAGTATACCCACTAACTCCTCCCCGTCCGTCCCTAGACTCCTGGGGGCACCCGTGCTCTGCGCGCGCATGTCAATCCGGTGTGCCCCCGCCTTAGCATACCACCCAGGGGGGGACGCGGCCCCCTCCCGTACCTACTCTATCCGAAGGCACCACGCAACGGACGACGTGGCGCCTTCCCCCCTGTTAGGCCGCCCGATGAGCATCCGAGCCCCCGCTCGAGATGCCCGGCGGCCTCCGGGGACGCCGTTGGTGACCGAGTGTAAGGGGATATCCGATCCCCCGCCACGAGATCATCAAGGGCGTCCCCGCTCGCGTCAGAGGCGTCGCAACGGGGGTACGCCCCCGGGGCGTACCCTGCGCCGCCTCCCCCCCCTTCGGCCGGGATCGTGATTACGCTCCCGATCCCGTTCCGCAGCCTCCTTCCGCAGCATAACCCGCTCGCAGAAGGAAGCGAACCCCCTCCACGCCTCCTCGCCACCGGCTGCCGCAGCGACGACAGCCGGGAGCGAGAGGTCGTGGTCCACCGCGCGCCGCAGGGCACGGCGCTCTCCCCCCCATGCCGGACACTCCTCCAGAGTGTGTTGCGCCGTGTCCCGCGGCTCGCCGCAGTGGTGACACGCCTCCTCGGTCTCCCTCCCGATGCGACACAGGTAGTCGCCGAAGCACCCGTGCCCGCTCATCACCTGCGTCACACGGTAGGAGACCCTATGCCCCATCCATCCCCTGTTCCATTGATCGAACACCGGGAGGATGGCCCGAACGGCCCGCCTCTCGCCCTCCCTCGTCCCGGGAAGGCTATCGCGCCACTCCCGGGCTGCGTGCCGCCGAGCATGTCGCCTGAGCTCATCCACCATGAGCCGCGCCTGATCCGGGGCCACCCCCCGGAGCCGGAGTTCCCTGGAGTGCGTATGCACATCCGCCAACACGCGGGCCTCCAGCTCGAGGGGGATCAGCCCCGACATCACCATCGCCGTCGCGTATGAAATGGTGCGGTACCCCCGCACGATGCCTATGGCCAGCCTGCGCTCGATGCGACGCAGCAGCGACCGTGTGCCGCCACTGCGCCCCCTAGCCAAGACATCGCGCGCCCACACAGGGGCTCCGTACAGGACCAAAACTCGCACCACCACCGCGAACAGACGACGCACCCGTCCACAGGGTCCCCCGAGATTCGGGAGAAGGCGACCGAGCGCAGCGGTCGCCCTCTCCGCCCGGGGCGCCAGCGACTCAAGGTGGCGGTCAAAACGCCACCGGCCGTCAAGCTCGAGTCCCAGGTACCGCATCTGGGACCCGACCTTGACCATCCCCTCCCCCACGCAGATCCAGCACTGGGGAGGCGCCGCCAACCGGGCCGAGCGGAGAAACCACATGGCCCTGGTTTTCTCGACGGACACCTCTAGGCCCAGCGACCGGATCGCGCGCACCGCGCGCCACGCGCCGCGCTCCGCCAGGCAGATGGCCTCCTTCGCATACCTCCCGGTGGCCAATACCAGCGTGTCGTCGGCGTAACACGTCAGGCTGACCCCGGGAGGCATCTCCTCCCGCAGGACGCGATCGTACGCAAGATTCCACAGCAACGGGCCCAACACCGAGCCCTGCGGAACCCCGCGCACGACACCCCTGCGCACCATCCCGTACCGGCCGGGATACTCTATACCCCTGTCGGAGAGATAGCTCCCAATCACCCTTCTGAGATACAGAGGCACCCGGTGGAAGACCAGGGCCTCCATTATCCGATCCCAGGGGACGGTGTTGAACGCGTTAGCGATATCCAAGGATATCGCCAACGCAACACCGCCCCCCCTCGTACATGCCTCCGAGAGAGCCCTCACCCGCCGAATAGCGTCGACGGTGGAGAGACCCTCCCGGAAGCCGAATTGAACCCCGCTCAGATCGGGGACCCCTCCCGCCGACAGGTGCCGGACGAGGCGTCCAACGAGTACGCGCTCGAACAACTTCCCCGCCTCGTCCAGCAGACAAATTGGCCGGTACCCTGAGGGCGAGTCCCGGGACTTGCCCCCCTTCGGAAGGAGGACCAACCTGCCCGACTTCCACTCCGTGGGGAACACCCCCTCCCTCAGACAGCCGTTATACAGCTGCCGGAGTTCGGCGGCGAGTCCCCCCTCCAGGGCCAAGACCAACGCGCGGCCCGGCACCCCGTCCGGGCCCGGGGCCTTGCGGCCCACCCGCCGCGCCCTGGCCATCGCCTCACCCAGCTCGCCGGCCGACACCTCCCACTCTGCGGACCAGGAGAGAGGCTCCTGTTCCCAATGGGAGCGGCGCAGTTGTCCCCCCTCTCGCGGGAAGAGGGACGCCACCACTCCCTCGAGCAGGTGGGGGTCCATCGACTCCGTCACCGGAGGCGCCCACGCGCGCGGCTTGTTCATGACAAGCTTGTACGGGCGCCCCCATGGATCGGAGTCCACCGTGCCGACGAGCTCCGACCACGCGTCGGCCTTGGCCCGCGCGATAGCCCTGCGGAGAACCCCGAGCGCGGCTCGGTACTCCCCGCCGAGCCTCGCCGTCGCCTCCTCGTCGTCGCACCTCCTACGCGCTCGGCCGTACCGACGCCGCGCGGCATTGCAGGCACGCCGGAGCTCCGCAATGCCGGCGGACCACCAGTACGCCGCCCTCCTGGGGGCGAACCGGCTGCGGGGATCCTCTATCCTATCCTATCCTCTTACTTATCCTATCCTCTATCCTATCCAATCCCCTATCCTATCCTCTATCCTATTCTATCCTCTACCCTATAATACCATGTATCCTATCCTACTCTCTATCCTATCCTATCCTCTATCGTATGCTCTATCCTATCCTATCAACTATCCTATCCTATCCTCTACCCTATCCTATCAACTATCCTAACCTATCCTCTATCGTATCCTATCCTCTATGCTATCCTATCCTCTATCCTATCCTATCCTCTATCCTATCCTATCCTCTATCCTATCCTATCCTCTATTCTATCCTATCCTCTATCCTATCCTATCCTCTATCCTATCCTATCCTCTATCCTATCCTATCCTCTATCCTATCCTATCTTCTATCCTATCCTATCCTCTATCCTATCCTATCCTCTCTCCTATCCGATCCCCTATCCTATCCTATCCTCTATCCTATCCTATCCTCTTTCCTATCCTATCCTCTATCCAATCTTATCCTCTGTCCTATCCTATCCTCTATCCTATACTATCGTCTATGCTATCCTATCCTCTATCCTATCCTATGCTCTTACTAACCCTATCCTCTATTATATCCTATCCTCTATCCTATCCTATCCTCTATCCTATCCTATCTTCTATCCTATCCTATCCTCTGTCCTAACCTATCCTCTATCCTATCCTATCCTCTATCCTATCCTATCCTCTATTCTATCCTATCCTCTATCGTATCCTATAATATATCCAATCTTATCCTCTATCCTATCCTATCCCCTATTCTATCCTATCCTCTATCGTATCCTATAATCTATCCAATCTTATCCTCTATCCTATCCTATCCTCTATCCTATCCTATTCTCTATCATATCCTATCCTCTATCCTATCCCATCCTCAATCCTATCCTTTCGTCTATCCTATCCTCTATCCTATCCTATCCTCTTACTTATCCTATCCTCTATCCTATCATATCCTCTATCCTATCCTATCCTCTATCGTATCCTATCCTCTATGCTATCCTATCCTCTATCCTATCCTATCCTCTATCCTATCCTATCCTCTATCCTATCCGATCCTCTATCCTATCATATCCTCTATCCTATCCTCTATCCTATCATATCCTCTAACCTATCCTATCCTCTTACTTATCCTATCCTCTATCCTATCCTATCCTCTATCCTATCCGATCCTCTATCCTATCCTATCCTCTATCCTAGGCAATCCCATATCCTATCCTCTATCCTATCCTATCCTCTATCCTCTCCTATTGTCTATCCTATCCTATCCTCTATCCTATCCTATCCTCTATCCTATCCTATCCTCTATCCTATCCTATCCTCTATCCTATCCTATCCTCTCTCCTATCCGATCCCCTATCCTATCCTATCCTCTATCCTATCCTATCCTCTTTCCTATCCTATCCTCTATCCAATCTTATCCTCTGTCCTATCCTATCCTCTATCCTATACTATCGTCTATGCTATCCTATCCTCTATCGTATCCTATCCTCTATCCTATCCTATCCTTTATCCTATCCTCTGTCCTATCATATCCTCTATGCTATCCTATCCTCTATCCTATCCTGTATCCTATCATATCCTCTATCCTATCCTATCCTCTATCCTACCCTATCCTCTACCCTATCCAATTCTCTATCCTCTATCCAATCCTATCCTCAATTCTATCCAGCGTCTATCCAATCCTACCCTCAATTCCATCCTATCCTCTATCCTATCCTATCCTATCCTCAATCCTAACCTATCCTGTATCCTATAATATCCTCTATCCTATCCTCTATCCTATCCTATACTCTATCCTATCCTATTCTCTATCATATCCTATCCTCTATCCTATCCCATCCTCAATCCTATCCTTTCCTCTATCCTATCCTCTATCCTATCCTATCCTCTTACTTATCCTATCCTCTATCCTATCCAATCCCCTATCCTATCCTCTATCCTATCCTCTCCTCTATCCTATCCTATCAATCCCTTATCCTATCCTCTATCCTACCCTATCCTCTATCCTATCCAATTCTCTAACCTCTATCCAATCCTATCCTCAATTCTATCCTATCGTCTATCCAATCCTATCCTCAATTCTATCCTATCCTCTATCCTATCCTATCCTATCCTCAATCCTAACCTATCCTCTATCCTATCCTATCCTCTATCCTATCCTCTATCCTATCCTCTATCCTATCATATCCTCTATCCTATCCCATCATCAATCCTATCCTTTCGTCTATACTATCCTCTATCCTATCCTATCCTCTTACTTATCCTATCCTCTATCCTATCCGATCCTATATCCTATCCTATCCTCTATCCTATCCTATCCTATCCTATCCTCTATCCTATCCTATACTCTATCGTATCCTATCCTCTATCGTATCCTATACTCTATCCTATCCTATCCTCTATCGTATCCTATCCTCTATCCTATCCTGTCCTCTATCTTATCCTATCCTCTATGCTATCTTATCCTCTATCCAATCCTATCCTCTATCCTATCCTTTCCTCTATCCTATCCTATCCTCTATCCTATCCTATCCTCTTACTTATCCTATCCTCTATCCTATCCTATCCTCTATCCTATCCTATCCTCTATCCAATCCTATCCTCTATCCTATCCTATCCTCTATCCTATCCTATCCTCTATCCAATCCTATCCTCTATCCTATCCTATCCTCTATCCTATCCTATTCTCTATCATATCCTATCCTCTATCCTATCCCATCCTCAATCCTATCTTTTCCTCTATCCTATCCTCTATCCTATCCTATCCTCTATCCTATCCAATCCCCTATCCTATCCTCTATCCTATTCTATCCTCTACCCTATAATACCATGTATCCTATCCTATTCTCTAACCTATCCTATCCTCTATCGTATGCTCTATCCTATCCTATCAACTATCCTATCCTATCCTCTATCCTATCCTATCAACTATCCTATCCTATCCTCTATCCTATCCTATCAACTATCCTATCCTATCCTCTATCCTATCCTATCCGATCCTATCCTCTATCCTATCCTATCTTCTATAGTATCCTATACTCTATCCTATCCTATCCTCTATCGTATCCTATCCTCTATCCTATCCTGTCCTCTATCTTATCCTATCGTCTATCCTATCTTATCCTCTATCCAATCCCATCCTCAATCCTATCCTTTCCTCTATCCTATCCTCTATCCTATCCTATACTCTTACTTATCCTATCCTCTATCCTTTCCAATCCCCTATCCTATCCTCTATCCTATTCTATCCTCTACCCTATAATACCATGTATCCTATCCTATTCTCTATCCTATCCTATCCTATCAACTATGCTATCCTTTCCTCTATCCTATCCTATCAACTATCCTATCCTATCCTCTATCCTATCCTATCCTATCCTATCCTCTATCCTATCCTATACTCTATCCTATCCTATCCTCTATCGTATCCTATCCTCTATCCTATCCTGTCCTCTTACTTATCCTATCCTCTATCCTATCCTATCCTCTATCCTATCCTATCCTCTATCCAATCCTATCCTCTATCCTATCCTATCCTCTATCCTATCCCATCATCAATCCTATCCTTTCGTCTATACTATCCTCTATCCTATCCTATCCTCTTACTTATCCTATCCTCTATCCTATCCAATCCCCTATCCTATCCTCTATCCTATTCTATCCTCTACCCTATAATACCATGTATCCTATCCTATTCTCTATCCTATCCTATCCTCTATCGTATGCTCTATCCTATCCTATAAACTATCCTATCCTATCCTCTATCCTATCCTATCAACTATCCTAACCTATCCTCTATCGTATCCTATCCTCTATGCTATCCTATCCTCTATCCTATCATATCCTCTATCCTATCCTATCCTCTATCCTATCCTATCCTCTATTCTATCCTATCCTCTATCCTATCCTATCCTCTATCCTATCCTATCCTCTATCCTATCCTATCCTCTATCCTATCCTATCTTCTATCCTATCCTATCCTCTATCCTATCCTATCCTCTCTCCTATCCGATCCCCTATCCTATCCTATCTTCTATCCTATCCTATCCTCTATCCTAACCTATCCTATATCCTATCCTATCCTCTATCCTATCCTATCCTCTATTCTATCCTATCCTCTATCGTATCCTATAATCTATCCAATCTTATCCTCTATCCTATCCTATCCCCTATTCTATCCTATCCTCTATCGTATCCTATAATCTATCCAATCTTATCCTCTATCCTATCCTATCCTCTATCCTATCCTATTCTCTATCATATCCTATCCTCTATCCTATCCCATCCTCAATCCTATCCTTTCGTCTATCCTATCCTCTATCCTATCCTATCCTCTTACTTATCCTATCCTCTATCCTATCATATCCTCTATCCTATCCTATCCTCTATCGTATCCTATCCTCTATGCTATCCTATCCTCTATCCTATCCTATCCTCTATCCTATCCTATCCTCTATCCTATCCGATCCTCTATCCTATCCTATCCTCTATCCTAGGCAATCCCATATCCTATCCTCTATCGTATCCTTTTTTCTATAATATCGTATGTTCTATCGTATCCTATCCTCTATCCTATCCTTTCCTCTATATTATCCTCTATCCTACCCTTTCCTCTATCCCATCCTCTATCCAATCCTATCCTCTATCCTATCCTGTCCTCTATCCTATCTTATCACCTATCCTATCCTATCATCTATCCTATCCTATATCCGATCCTCTATCCTATCCTATCCCATCATCAATCCTATCCTTTCGTCTATACTATCCTCTATCCTTTAGTATCCTCTTACTTATCCTATCCTCTATCCTATCCTATCCTCTATCCTATCCGATCCTCTATCCTATCCTATCCTCTATCCTATCCTATCCTCTATCCTATCCGATCCTCTATCCTATCCTATCCTCTATCCTAGGCAATCCCATATCCTATCCTCTATCGTATCCTTTTTTCTATAATATCGTATGTTCTATCGTATCCTATCCTCTATCCTATCCTTTCCTCTATATTATCCTCTATCCTACCCTTTCCTCTATCCCATCCTCTATCCAATCCTATCCTCTATCCTATCCTGTCCTCTATCCTATCTTATCACCTATCCTATCCTATCATCTATCCTATCCTATATCCGATCCTCTATCCTATCCTATCCCATCATCAATCCTATCCTTTCGTCTATACTATCCTCTATCCTTTAGTATCCTCTTACTTATCCTATCCTCTATCCTATCCTATCCTCTATCCTATCCGATCCTCTATCCTATCCTATCCTCTATCCTATCCTATCCTCTATCCTATCCTATCCTCTATCCTATCCTATCCTCTCTCCTATCCGATCCCCTATCCTATCCTATCCTCTATCCTATCCTATCCTCTTTCCTATCCTATCCTCTATCCAATCTTATCCTCTGTCCTATCCTATCCTCTATCCTATACTATCGTCTATGCTATCCTATCCTCTATCCTATCCTATGCTCTTACTAACCCTATCCTCTATTATATCCTATCCTCTATCCTGTCCTATCCTCTATCCGATCCTATCTTCTATCCTATCCTATCCTCTGTCCTAACCTATCCTCTATCCTATCCTATCCTCTATCCTATCCTATCCTCTTTTCTATCCTATCCTCTATCCTATCCCATCATCAATCCTATCCTATCCTCTTTTCTATCCTATCCTCTATCGTATCCTATAATATATCCAATCTTATCCTCTATCCTATCCTATCCTCTATTCTATCCTATCCTCTATCGTATCCTATAATCTATCCAATCTTATCCTCTATCCTATCCTATCCTCTATCCTATCCTATTCTCTATCATATCCTATCCTCTATCCTATCCCATCCTCAACCCTATCCTTTCGTCTATCCTATCCTCTATCCTATCCTATCCTCTTACTTATCCTATCCTCTATCCTATCATATCCTCTATCCTATCCTCTATCCTATCATATCCTCTAACCTATCCTATCCTCTTACTTATCCTATCCTCTATCCTATCATATCCTCTATCCTATCCTATCCTCTATCCTACCCTATCCTCTACCCTATCCAATTCTCTATCCTCTATCCAATCCTATCCTCAATTCTATCCAGCGTCTATCCAATCCTACCCTCAATTCCATCCTATCCTCTATCCTATCCTATCCTATCCTCAATCCTAACCTATCCTGTATCCTATAATATCCTCTATCCTATCCTCTATCCTATCCTATACTCTATCCTATCCTATTCTCTATCATATCCTATCCTCTATCCTATCCCATCCTCAATCCTATCCTTTCCTCTATCCTATCCTCTATCCTATCCTATCCTCTTACTTATCCTATCCTCTATCCTATCCAATCCCCTATCCTATCCTCTATCCTATCCTCTCCTCTATCCTATCCTATCAATCCCTTATCCTATTCTCTATCCTACCCTATCCTCTATCCTATCCAATTCTCTAACCTCTATCCAATGCTATCCTCAATTCTATCCTATCGTCTATCCAATCCTATCCTCAATTCTATCCTATCCTCTATCCTATCCTATCCTATCCTCAATCCTAACCTATCCTCTATCCTATCCTATCCTCTATCCTATCCTCTATCCTATCCTCTATCCTATCCTCTATCCTATCCTCTATCCTATCATATCCTCTATCGTATCCTATCCTCTATCCTATACTATCCTCTATCCAATCTTATCCTCTATCCTATCCTATCCTCTATCCTATCCTTTCCTCTATCCTATCCTATCCTCTATCCTATCCTATCCTCTTACTTATCCTATCCTCCATCCAATCCTCTCCTCTATCCTATCCTATCCTCTATCCTATCCCATCATCAATCCTATCCTTTCGTCTATACTATCCTCTATCCTATCCTATCCTCTTACTCATCCTATCCTCTATCCTATCCGATCCTATATCCTATCCTATCCTCTATCCTATCCTATCCTATCCTATCCTCTATCCTATCCTATACTCTATCGTATCCTATCCTCTATCGTATCCTATACTCTATCCTATCCTATCCTCTATCGTATCCTATCCTCTATCCTATCCTGTCCTCTATCTTATCCTATCCTCTATCCTATCTTATCCTCTATCCAATCCTATCCTCTATCCTATCCTTTCCCCTATCCTATCCTATCCTCTATCCTATCCTATCCTCTTACTTATCCTATCCTCTATCCTATCCTATCCTCTATCCTATCCTATCCTCTATCCAATCCTATCCTCTATCCTATCCTATCCTCTATCCTATCCTATTCTCTATCATATCCTATCCTCTATCCTATCCCATCCTCAATCCTATCCTTTCCTCTATCCTATCCTCTATCCTATCCTATCCTCTTACTTATCCTATCCTCTATCCTATCCAATCCCCTATCCTATCCTCTATCCTATTCTATCCTCTACCCTATAATACCATGTATCCTATCCTATTCTCTAACCTATCCTATCCTCTATCGTATGCTCTATCCTATCCTATCAACTATCCTATCCTATCCTCTATCCTATCCTATCAACTATCCTATCCTATCCTCTATCCTATCCTATCCTATCCTATCCTCTATCCTATCCTATCCTCTATAGTATCCTATACTCTATCCTATCCTATCCTCTATCGTATCCTATCCTCTATCCTATCCTGTCCTCTATCTTATCCTATCGTCTATCCTATCTTATCCTCTATCCAATCCTATCCTCTATCCTATCCTTTCCTCTATCCTATCCTATCCTCTATCCTATCCTATCCTCTTACTTATCCTATCCTCTATCCTATCCTATCCTCTATCCTATCCTATCCTCTATCCAATCCTATCTTCTATCCTATCCTATCCTCTATCTTATCCGATCCTCTATCCTAGGCAATCCCATATCCTATCCTCTATCCTAACCTATCCTCTATCCTATCCTATCCTCTATCCTATCCTATCCTCTATCCTATCCCATCCTCAATCCTATCCTTTCCTCTATCCTATCCTCTATCCTATCCTATACTCTTACTTATCCTATCCTCTATCCTTTCCAATCCCCTATCCTATCCTCTATCCTATTCTATCCTCTACCCTATAATACCATGTATCCTATTCTCTATCCTATCCTATCCTATCAACTATGCTATCCTTTCCTCTATCCTATCCTATCAACTATCCTATCCTATCCTCTATCCTATCCTATCCTATCCTATCCTCTATCCTATCCTATCCTATCCTATCCTCTATCCTATCCTATACTCTATCGTATCCTATCCTCTATCGTATCCTATACTCTATCCTATCCCATCCTCTATCGTATCCTATCCTCTATCCTATCCTGTCCTCTATCTTATCCTATCCTCTATCCCATCTTATCCTCTATCCAATCCTATCCTCTATCCTATCCTTTCCTCTAACCTATCCTATCCTCTATCCTATCCTATCCTCTTACTTATCCTATCCTCTATCCTATCCTATCCTCTATCCAATCCTATCCTCTATCCAATCCTATCCTCTATCCTATCCTATCCTCTACCCTATCCTATCCTCTATCCTATAATATCCTCTATCCTATCCAATACTCTATCCTATCCTCTATCATATCCTCTATCCTATCCTATCCTATCCTCCATCCTATCCTATCCTCTATCCTATAATATCCTCTATCCTATCCAATCCTCTACCGTCTCCTATCCTGTATCCGATCCAATCCCCTATCCTCTATCCTATCCTATTCTCCATCCTATCCTCTATCGTATCGTATACTCTATCCTATCCTATCCTCTATCTTCTCCTATCCTCAATCCTATCCTATCCTCAACCCTATCCTATCCTCAATTCTATCGTATACTCCATCCTATCCTATCCGCTATCCTATCCTATCCTCTATCCTATAATATCCTCTATCCTTTCCAATCCTCTATCCTGTCCTCTATCCTATCCTCTATCCTATCCTATCCTCTATCCTATCCGATCGTCTATCCTATCCTATCCTCTATCCTATCCTATCCTCTTACTTATCCTATCCTCTATCCTATCCTATCCTCTATCCTATCCGATCCTCTATCCTATCCTATCCTCTATCCTAGGCAATCCCATATCCTATCCTGTATCCTATCCTATCCTCTATCGTATCCTTTTTTCTATAATATCGTATGTTCTATCGTATCCTATCCTCTATCCTATCCCTTCCTCTATCCTATCCTCTATCCTACCCTTTCCTCTATCCCATCCTCTATCCAATCCTATCCTCTATCCTATCCTGTCCTCTATCCTATCTTATCACCTATCCTATCCTATCATCTATCCTATCCTATATCCGATCCTCTATCCTATCCTATCCCATCATCAATCCTATCCTTTCGTCTATACTATCCTCTATCCTATCCTATCCTCTTACGTATCCTATCCTCTATCCTATCCTTTCCTCTATCCTATCCGATCCTCTATCCTATCCTATCCTCTATCCTATCCTATCCTCTATCCTAACCTATCCTCTATCCTATCCTATCCTCTCTCCTATCCGATCCCCTATCCTATCCTATCCTCTATCCTATCCTATCCTCTTTCCTATCCTATCCTCTATCCAATCTTATCCTCTGTCCTATCCTATCCTCTATCCTATACTATCGTCTATCCTATCCTATCCTCTATCCTATCCTATCCTCTTACTTATCCTGTCCTCTATCCTATCTTATCACCTATCCTATCCTATCATCTATCCTATCCTATATCCGATCCTCTATCCTATCCTATCCCATCATCAATCCTATCCTTTCGTCTATACTATCCTCTATCCTATCATATCCTCTTACTTATCCTATCCTCTATCCTATCCTATCCTCTATCCTATCCGATCCTCTATCCTATCCTATCCTCTATCCTATCCTATCCTCTATCCTATCCTATCCTCTATCCTATCCTATCCTCTCTCCTATCCGATCCCCTATCCTATCCTATCCTCTATCCTATCCTATCCTCTTTCCTATCCTATCCTCTATCCAATCTTATCCTCTGTCCTATCCTATCCTCTATCCTATACTATCCTCTATCCTATCCTTTCCTCTATCCTATCCGATCCTCTATCCTATCCTATCCTCTATCCTATCCTATCCTCTATCCTATCCTATTCTCTATCATATCCTATCCTCTATCCTATCCCATCCTCAATCCTATCCTTTCGTCTACCCTATCCTCTATCCTATCCTATCCTCTTACTTATCCTATCCTCTATCCTATCATATCCTCTATCCTATCCTATCCTCTATCGTATCCTATCCTCTATGCTATCCCATCCTCTATCCTATCCTATCCTCTATCCTATCCTATCCTCTATCCTATCCGATCCTCTATCCTATCCTATCCTCTATCCTAGGCAATCCCATATCCTATCCTCTATCGTATCCTTTTTTCTATAATATCGTATGTTCTATCGTATCCTATTCTCTATCCTATCCTTTCCTCTATATTATCCTCTATCCTACCCTTTCCTCTATTCCATCCTCTATCCAATCCTATCCTCTATCCTATCCTGTCCTCTATCCTATCTTATCACCTATCCTATCCTATCATCTATCCTATCCTATATCCGATCCTCTATCCTATCCTATCCCATCATCAATCCTATCCTTTCGTCGATACTATCCTCTATCCTATCCTATCCTCTTACTTATCCTATCCTCTATCCTATCCTATCCTCTATCCTATCCGATCCTCTATCCTATCCTATCCTCTATCCTATCCTATCCTCTATTATATCCTATCCTCTCTCCTATCCGATCCCCTATCCTATCCTATCCTCTATCCTATCCTATCCTCTTTCCTATCCTATCCTCTATCCAATCTTATCCTCTGTCCTATCCTATCCTCTATCCTATACTATCGTCTATGCTATCCTATCCTCTATCCTATCCTATGCTCTTACTAACCCTATCCTCTATTATATCCTATCCTCTATCCTATCCTATCCTCTATCCTATCCTATCTTCTATCCTATCCTATCCTCAGTCCTAACCTATCCTCTATCCTATCCTATCCTCTATTCTATCCTATCCTCTATCGTATCCTATAATATATCCAATCTTATCCTCTTTCCTATCCTATCCTCTATTCTATCCTATCCTCTATCGTATCCTATAATCTATCCAATCTTATCCTCTATCCTATCCTATCCTCTTACTTATCCTATCCTCTATCCTATCATATCCTCTATCCTATCCTCTATCCTATCATATCCTCTATCCTATCCTATCCTCTATCCTATCCTATCCTCTATCGTATCCTATCCTCTATGCTATCCTATCCTCTATCCTATCCTATCCTCTACCCTATCCTATCCTCTATCCTATATTATCCTCTATCCTATCCTATCCTCTATCCTATCCTATGCTCTTACGAACCCTATCCTCTATTATATCCTATCCTCTATCCTATCCTATCCTCTATCCTATCCTATCTTCTATCCTATCCTATCCTCAGTCCTAACCTATCCTCTATCCTATCCTATCCTCTATCCTATCCTATCCTCTATCCTATCCTATCCTCTATCCTATCCTATCCTCTATCCTATCCTATCCTCTCTCCTATCCGATCCCCTATCCTATCCTATCCTCTATCCTATCCTATCCTCTTTCCTATCCTATCCTCTATCCAATCTTATCCTCTGTCCTATCCTATCCTCTATCCTATACTATCGTCTATGCTATCCTATCCTCTATCGTATCCTATCCTCTATCCTATCCTATCCTTTATCCTATCCTCTGTCCTATCATATCCTCTATGCTATCCTATCCTCTATCCTATCCTCTATCCTATCATATCCTCTATCCTATCCTATCCTCTATCCTACCCTATCCTCTACCCTATCCAATTCTCTATCCTCTATCCAATCCTATCCGCAATTCTATCCAGCGTCTATCCAATCCTATCCTCAATTCTATCCTATCCTCTATCCTATCCTATCCTATCCTCAATCCTAACCTATTCTCTATCCTATCCTATCCTCTATCCTATCCTCTATCCTATCCTCTATCCTATCCTCTATCCTATCCTCTATCCTATCCTCTATCCTATCCTCTATCGTATCCTATCCTCTATCCTATCCTATCCTTTATCCTATCCTCTATCCTATCATATCCTCTATCCTATCCTATCCTCTATCCTATCCTCTATCCTATCCTATCCTCTAACCTATCCTATAATCTATCCTATCCTATCAATCCCCTATCCTATCCTCTATCCTACCCTATCCTCTATCCTATCCAATTCTCTATCCTCTATCCAATCCTATCCTCAATTCTATCCTATCGTCTATCCAATCCTATCCTCAATTCCATCCTATCCTCTATCCTATCCTATCCTATCGTCAATCCTAACCTATTCTCTATCCTATCCTATCCTCTATCCTATCCTCTCCTCTATCCTATCCTATCCTTTATCCTATCCTCTATCCTATCATATCCTCTATGCTATCCCAACCTCTATCCTATCCTCTATCCTATCATATCCTCTATCCTATCCTATCCTCTATCCTATCCTATCCTATATCCTATCCTATCCTATCCTTTATCCTATCCTCTATCCTATCATATCCTCTATCCTATCCTATCCTCTATCCTATCCTCTACCCTATCATATCCTCTATCCTATCCTATCCTCTATCCTATCCTATCCTATCCTCTATCCTATCCTATCCTCTATCCTATCCTATCCTCTATCCTATCCTATCCTCTATCCTATCCTATCCTCTATCCTATTCTATCCTCTCTCCTATCCGATCCCCTATCCTATCCTATCCTCTATCCTATCCTATCCTCTTTCCTATCCTATCCTCTATCCAATCTCATCCTCTGTCCTATCCTATCCTCTATCCTATACTATCGTCTATGCTATACTATCCTCTATCCTATCCTATGCTCTTACTAACACTATCCTCTATTATATCCTATCCTCTATCCTATCCTATCCTCTATCCTATCCTATCTTCTATCCAATCCTCTCCTCTATCCTATCCTATCCTCTATCCTATCCTATCCTCTATCCATCCTATCCTCTATCCTATCCTATCCTCTCTCCTATCCGATCCCCTATCCTATCCTATCCTCTATCCTATCCTATCCTCTTTCCTATCCTATCCTCTATCCAATCTTATCCTCTGTCCTATCCTATCCTCTATCCTATACTATCGTCTATGCTATCCTATCCTCTATCCAATCCTATGCTCCTACTAACCCTATCCTCTATTATATCCTATCCTGTATCCTATCCTATCCTCTATCCTATCCTATCTTCTATCCAATCCTCTCCTCTATCCTATCCTATCCTCTATCCTATCCTATCCTCTATCCTATCCTATCCTATCCTATCCTCTATCCTATCCTATACTCTATCCTATCCTATCCTCTATCGTATCCTATACTCTATCCTATCCCATCCTCTATCGTATCCTATCCTCTATCCTATCCTGTCCTCTATCTTATCCTATCCTCTATCCTATCTTATCCTCTATCCAATCCTATCCTCTATCCTATCCTTTCCTCTATCCTATCCTATCCTCTATCCTATCCTATCCTCTTACTTATCCTATCCTCTATCCTATCCTATCCTCTATCCAATCCTATCCTCTATCCTATCCTATCCTCTATCCTATCCCATCATCAATCCTATCCTTTCGTCTATACTATCCTCTATCCTATCCTATCCTCTTACTTATCCTATCCTCTATCCTATCCGATCCTCTATCCTATCCTATCCTCTATACTAGGCAATCCCATATCCTATCCTCTATCCTATCCTATCCTCTATCGTATCCTTTTTTCTATAATATCGTATGTTCTATCGTATCCTATCCTCTATCCTATCCTTTCCTCTATCCTATCCTCTATCCTATCCTTTCCTCTATCCCATCCTCTATCCAATCCTATCCTTTATCCTATCCTGCCCTCTATCCTATCTTATCACCTATCCTATCCTATCATCTATCCTATCCTATCCTCTATCCTATCCTATCCTCTATCCTATCCTATCCTCTATCCAATCTTATCCTCTGTCCTATCCTATCCTCTATCCTATCCTATCCTCTATGCTATCCTATCCTTTATCCTATCCTATGCTCTTACTAATCCTATCCTCCATTATATCCTGTCCTCTATCCTATCCTATCCTCTATCCTATCCTATCCTCTATCCTATCCTATCCTTTATCCTATCCTCTATCCTATCATATCCTCTATCCTATCCTATCCTCTATCCTATCCTCTATCCTATCCTATCCTCTAACCTATCCTATAATCTATCCTATCCTATCAATCCCCTATCCTATCCTCTATCCTACCCTATCCTCTATCCTATCCAATTCTCTATCCTCTATCCAATCCTATCCTCTATCCTATCCTATCCTCTTTCCTATCCTATCCTCTATCCAATCTTATCCTCTGTCCTATCCTATCCTCTATCCTATACTATCGTCTATGCTATCCTATCCTCTATCCTATCCTATGCTCCTACTAACCCTATCCTCTATTATATCCTATCCTGTATCCTATCCTATCCTCTATCCTATCCTATCTTCTATCCAATCCTCTCCTCTATCCTATCCTATCCTCTATCCTATCCTATCCTCTATCCTATCCTATCCTATCCTATCCTCTATCCTATCCTATACTCTATCCTATCCTATCCTCTATCGTATCCTATACTCTATCCTATCCCATCCTCTATCGTATCCTATCCTCTATCCTATCCTGTCCTCTATCTTATCCTATCCTCTATCCTATCTTATCCTCTATCCAATCCTATCCTCTATCCTATCCTTTCCTCTATCCTATCCTATCCTCTATCCTATCCTATCCTCTTACTTATCCTATCCTCTATCCTATCCTATCCTCTATCCTATCCTATCCTCTATCCAATCCTATCCTCTATCCTATCCTATCCTCTATCCTATCCCATCATCAATCCTATCCTTTCGTCTATACTATCCTCTATCCTATCCTATCCTCTTACTTATCCTATCCTCTATCCTATCCGATCCTCTATCCTATCCTATCCTCTATACTAGGCAATCCCATATCCTATCCTCTATCCTATCCTATCCTCTATCGTATCCTTTTTTCTATAATATCGTATGTTCTATCGTATCCTATCCTCTATCCTATCCTTTCCTCTATCCTATCCTCTATCCTATCCTTTCCTCTATCCCATCCTCTATCCAATCCTATCCTTTATCCTATCCTGCCCTCTATCCTATCTTATCACCTATCCTATCCTATCATCTATCCTATCCTATCCTCTATCCTATCCTATCCTCTATCCTATCCTATCCTCTATCCAATCTTATCCTCTGTCCTATCCTATCCTCTATCCTATCCTATCCTCTATGCTATCCTATCCTTTATCCTATCCTATGCTCTTACTAACACTATCCTCTATTATATCCTATCCTCTATCCTATCCTATCCTCTATCCTATCCTATCTTCTATCCAATCCTCTCCTCTATCCTATCCTATCCTCTATCCTATCCTATCCTCTATCCATCCTATCCTCTATCCTATCCTATCCTCTCTCCTATCCGATCCCCTATCCTATCCTATCCTCTATCCTATCCTATCCTCTTTCCTATCCTATCCTCTATCCAATCTTATCCTCTGTCCTATCCTATCCTCTATCCTATACTATCGTCTATGCTATCCTATCCTCTATCCTATCCTATGCTCCTACTAACCCTATCCTCTATTATATCCTATCCTCTATCCTATCCTATCCTCTATCCTATCCTATCTTCTATCCAATCCTCTCCTCTATCCTATCCTATCCTCTATCCTATCCTATCCTCTATCCTATCCTATCCTATCCTATCCTCTATCCTATCCTATACTCTATCCTATCCTATCCTCTATCGTATCCTATACTCTATCCTATCCCATCCTCTATCGTATCCTATCCTCTATCCTATCCTGTCCTCTATCTTATCCTATCCTCTATCCTATCTTATCCTCTATCCAATCCTATCCTCTATCCTATCCTTTCCTCTATCCTATCCTATCCTCTATCCTATCCTATCCTCTTACTTATCCTATCCTCTATCCTATCCTATCCTCTATCCTATCCTATCCTCTATCCAATCCTATCCTCTATCCTATCCTTTCCTCTATCCTATCCTCTATCCTATCCTTTCCTCTATCCTATCCTCTATCCTATCCTGTCCTCTTACTTATCCTATCCTCTATCCTATCCTCTATCCTATCCTATCCTCTATCCTATCCTATCCTCTATCCTATCCTATCCTCTATCCTATCCTATCTTCTATCCTATCCTATCCTCTATCCTAACCTATCCTCTATCCTATCCTATCCTCTATTCTATCATATCCTGTATCCTATAATTTCCTCTATCCTATCCTCTATCCTATCATATCCTCTATCCTATCCTATCCTCTATCCTACCCTATCCTCTATCCTATCCAATTCTCTATCCTCTATCCAATCCTATCCTCAATTCTATCCTATCGTCTATCCAATCCTATCCTCAATTCTATCCTATCCTCTATCCTATCCTATCCTATCCTCAATCCTAACCTATTCTCTATCCTATCCTCTATCCTATCCTCTATCCTATCCTCTATCCTATCCTATCCTCTATCCTATCCTATCCTCTATCCTATCCTATCCTCTATCCTATCCTATCCTCTATCCTATCCTATCAATCCCCTATCCTATCCTCTATTCTACCCTATCCTCTATCCTATCCAATTCTCTATCCTCTATCCAATCCTATCCTCAATTCTATCCTATAGCCTATCCAATCCTATCCTCAATTCCATCCTATCCTCTATCCTATCCTATCCTATCGTCAATCCTAACCTATTCTCTATCCTATCCTATCCTCTATCATATCATATCCTCTTACTTATCCTATCCTCTATCCTATCCTATTCTCTATCATATCCTATCCTCTATCCTATCCCATCCTCAATCCTATCCTTTCCTCTATCCTATCCTCTATCCTATCCTATCCTCTTACTTATCCTATCCTCTATCCTATCTAATCCCCTATCCTATCCTCTATCCTATCCTATCCTCTATCCTATCCTATCAACTATCCTATCCTATCCTCAATCCTAACCTATTCTCTATCCTATCCTATCCTCTATCCTATCCTATCCTCTATCCTATCCTATCCTCTATCCTATCCTATCTTCTATCCTATCCTATCCTCTATCCTAACCTATCCTCTATCCTATCCTATCCTCTATCCTATCATATCCTCTATCCTATAATATCCTCTATCCTATCCTCTATCCTATCATATCCTCTATCCTATCCTATCCTCTATCCTATCCTATCCTCTATCCTATCTTATCAATCCCCTATCCTATCCTCTATCCTACCCTATCCTCTATCCAATCCTATCCTGAATTCTATCCTATCGTCTATCCAATCCTATCCTCAATTCTATCCTATCCTCTATCCTATCCTATCCTATCCTCAATCCTAACCTATTCTCTATCCTATCCTCTATCCTATCCTCTATCCTATCCTCTATCCTATCCTATCCTCTATCCTATCCTATCCTTTATCCTATCCTCTATCCTATCCTCTATCCTATCCTCTATCCTATCCTCTATCCTATCCTCTATCCTATCCTATCCTCTACCCTATCCTCTATCCTATCATATCCTCTATCCTATCCTATCCTCTATCCTATCCTATCAATCCCCTATCCTATCCTCTATTCTACCCTATCCTCTATCCTATCCAATTCTCTATCCTCTATCCAATCCTATTCTCAATTCTATCCTATAGCCTATCCAATCCTATCCTCAATTCCATCCTATCCTCTATCCTATCCTATCCTATCGTCAATCCTAACCTATTCTCTATCCTATCCTATCCTCTATCATATCATATCCTCTTACTTATCCTATCCTCTATCCTATCCTATCCTCTATCATATCCTATCCTCTATCCTATCCCATCCTCAATCCTATCCTTTCCTCTATCCTATCCTCTATCCTATCCTATCCTCTATCCTATCCTATCAACTATCCTATCCTATCCTCTATCCTATCCTATCCTATCCTATCCTCTATCCTATCCTATCCTCTATCCTATCCTATCCTCTATCCAATCCTATCCTCTATCCTATCCTATCCTCTATCCTAACCTATCCTCTATCCTATCCTATCCTCTATCCTATCATATCCTCTATCCTATAATATCCTCTATCCTATCCTCTATCCTATCATATCCTCTATCCTATCCTATCCTCTATCCTATCCTATCCTCTATCCTATCCTATCCTCTATCCTATCCTATCAATCCCCTATCCTATCCTCTATCCTACCCTATCCTCTATCCTATCCAATTCTCTATCCTCTATCCAATCCTATCCTCAATTCTATCCTATCGTCTATCCAATCCTATCCTCAATTCTATCCTATCCTCTATCCTATCCTATCCTATCCTCAATCCTAACCTATTCTCTATCCTATCCTCTATCCTATCCTCTATCCTATCCTCTATCCTATCCTATCCTTTATCCTATCCTCTATCCTATCCTCTATCCTATCCTCTATCCTATCCTCTATCCTATCCTATCCTCTACCCTATCCTCTATCCTATCCTATCCTCTATCCTATCCTATCCTCTATCCTATCCTATCAATCCCCTATCCTATCCTCTATTCTACCCTATCCTCCATCCTATCCAATTCTATCTTTAGGATAGAGGAAACTCTATCCTATAGAATTCCTATCTTACTTATCCTATCCTCTATCCTATCCTATCCTCTATCCTATCCTATCCTCTATCCAATCCTATCCTCTATCCTATCCTATCCTCTATCCTATCCCATCATCAATCCTATCCTTTCGTCTATACTATCCTCTATCCTATCCTATCCTCTTACTTATCCTATCCTCTATCCTATCCTATCCTCTATCCTATCCGATCCTCTATCCTATCCTATCCTCTATCCTAGGCAATCCCATATCCTATCCTCTATCCTATCCTATCCTCTATCGTATCCTTTTTTCTATAATATCGTATGTTCTATCGTATCCTATCCTCTATCCTATCCTTTCCTCTATCCTATCCTCTATCCTATCCTTTCCTCTATCCTATCCTCTATCCAATCCTATCCTCTATCCTATCCTGTCCTCTATCCTATTTTATCACCTATCCTATCCTATCCTCTATCCTATGCTATCCTCTATCCTATCCTATCCTCTATCCTATCCTATCCTCTATCCAATCTTATCCTCTGTCCTATCCGATCCTCTATCCTATCCTATCCTCTTACTTATCCTATCCTCTATCCTATCCTATCCCCTATCCTATACTATCCTCTATCCAATCCTATCCTCTATCCTATCCCATCCTCAATCCTATCCTTTCCTCTATCCTATCCTCTTACTTATCCTATCCTCTACCCTATCCAATCCCCTATCCTATCCTCTATCCTATTCTATCCTCTACCCTATAATACCATGTATCCTATCCTATTCTCTATCCTATCCTATCCTCTATCGTATGCTCTATCCTATCCTATCAACTATCCTATCCTATCCTCTATCCTATCTTATCACCTATCCTATCCTATCCTCTATCGTATCATATCCTCTATCCTATCCTGTCCTCTATCTTATCCTATCCTCTATCCAATCCTATCCTCTATCC